>NC_051178.1:126466857-126607758 GCF_013339695.2 Rhipicephalus sanguineus
CAACTACCCCGACAGCCGTCACATCAGTTTCGTATCTCATACGCTCAAGCAAATGAAGCAGTAAAGTAATGAAACATAAGAATTACACATAAAATAAACTGAAAAGAATTATTTCATGCCAATTCCGCACTATTTAATGGAAGAAAGAAGCTCGATAATAAAGGCAGAAAGTTTGGAAACACAGCCATGCTAGTTTCGTACACCACGTGTGTACGAGGGCTAGCTGCCGAGTGGTGGAAGTGTTCTGTGGTGACCGGTGGTCCGTGGAAGCGGTGCTTAGTTGTGCTGTTTTTCAAAAGGAACGTGCAGTCATGGCGTGCGTAATTTAGATTTTGTCTAGGGGTGTGCGAATATCAAATTGTTCGAATACGAATCGAATACGAATATCCACCTTCGAATACCGAATCGAATATCGAATATCAAAGGAAAAATGCCTCCACAGTAACAATATTTTATTTAAGATGTAGCTATTTGAAAAAAAAAACATTAACAGCCTGACTGGCAACACAACATACACTGCTATCTCCAGAACACAATGTCCAGGCTAGCACAATGCACATCACAACGCAAGCAAATATCACGGCACAATGAAAGTAATGACTAGATGTTATCATGAAGAAATATGAGTTGCTCCACATAATCAGGCAGCAGGCTCTCCCTTCTAACAGAGACACCCCCCCCCCCCCCCCGCCACTGAAAAGTCACGCTCGTTTGGAACAGAAGTGGCTGCTATAGGGAGGTACGTGGGGCAAAGCTTTGCCAGACTGGGGTATCTGAAGGTGCCTACAGTCCGCCACCAGTCACATGGGTCACTGTCTTTCTTCAGAAGTGGTCCCGCATAGTGAACGAGTGGTAGTGCGGCACGTTACGGCCGCATAATATTGAAAATGTATGGTTACATGATCGCCAACGGCGCTGCACGTCGGAGATGCACCAGCAATAAATCATACGTATTGGGGCGCTCGTCGCAGGCAGATACGTGCCTCCGTGTACTTACGATGTTTATCGCTCCTCTCGGCAACGTTTTTAGCTATACGAACGCAGCAGAAATGTGGAAGACGAGCTATTTTATGCATGATAATCGAATCGCATATTCGAATTTTTCGAATATTCGAAGTTATCGAATATTCGAAACATTTCGAATACACGATTTTCGAATCGAATACGAATATTTCGAATGTAATATTCGACGAATATTCGAAACTTTCGAATATGCACACCCCTAATTTTGTCGAATTAGTGTTCGACAGTTTCATCTCTGGAAGTCTTTATGGGTGAACGCCGGACAAGTGTTTTTTCCTGTGACAACACGGATATGTGGATCCATTGTGTGCGGAATGCTGTGCAAGCCTGCGCCTTGTCGGCGATGCAGCCGTTTGAAGGTAACTATATATCACGCTTCGAGTGCAAGTTGTTCAATGCAATGCAAAGTGTTTTGAGTGTTCAGACGATAGAACGCCGCATTGTAAACAAGTTCTTTCGGCACTGCTCTGTAATATGTTTGTTTAGGGGTTTGTGCGGAGTGCTTGCTAATTTTCTGCCATTTGTTTTGGAGCATCACAGAAAATGAGTGCCGTGCAATACTTGTATATTGAACGGCATGCTAAATAACTATAAAGTATACTCGTGCAAATTTGTAGCTCCGTCCGCGATTTTTAAAGAAAGCGCGAAGGGGCCCGTATTTTGCACTGCAAATGGATATTCCCGAACCTGTTGCATCTGTAGTTACATACATTCGAGTGGAAACAAAGATGCTTTCGATCGCCTTACTGCCCGTAGATCTTATGTTTTTGCCGCTGAGGTAAGCGACTTAAAAAAAAATCGGATTACATCTGGCATGATCTCTGGAATAGTCTTCGTAGTGTGAATTTTTAGAAGGCTGGTCCGCTGTGTATAATAAATTGATATGGCTATTCTGAGACATGCATGTAACATATGTTACCTCTTATTTTCCAGCAACGCTCTCCCATTGGTCACGGGTACGTGAATCTCACGGAAAAAATTCAGGATTGCCGCCAAACACTAAAAAATTTGAGTGCTGTGTAATGTTTGTAAAATAAACATTTGATGAGTATCTAAGGTTATTTTTTTTATCTTGCACTGGAGCCCCAGGAATTAAATAGCCACATCAGGTTTAATTTTTAATGGGACCTGCTTCAGACAGTAGTTCCTAATGGGACATCATTTGCAACGGGCAACTGGCTCTTATTGAGATCTCAGTAAGAGCCACTGGCCCCCGCTGGGACCCACTGCCAACTGGTCCCAATTGCAACTGGAAATAACTGGGACCAGATCAAGTGGTTTATGGCAGGATTCGCAGTGGGGACCAGTTGTCAGTGGGTGCCAACTGGGACCAGGTCAAGTGGTTTATGGTCAAATTCCCAGTTGGGACCAATTGCCAGTGGGTCCAAGTTGGGAATTCGGTCCCAGTGGGTCCCAACGGGGAATTTGACCATAAACCAGTTGAACTGGTCCCAGTTGTTTCCAGTTGCAATATTTTCACCTGTGTTATACCATACCTTCTGTATGTTCGCAAATATTCGGGGGGGAGGAGGAGGAGGAGCGGGGTTGAACCACTAACCTCCACCAACAACCCCCCTCCCGCCCCCCCCCCCCCCCCCCCGGCTACGCCAGTGCTTCAGTTTTATTAAATGTGTATACGAAATTGTAAAGGTACATATGTTACTCACGAGCGAATGCAGTTTATCTGTTCCACAAGGTAAAATTAGATGCACAAATGACCACGCGCAAAGTGTGAAACTTGCCAGAACGCCGCTGTGGCACTTGTGACGTTGTAGAAAAACTCCTCTTTTTTGTGTCGAGGACGCTGTCCTGGTTCAAACCCATTTTTGCATGTGTATGTATACACGCACACATACAAACGCACGCACGAACATACATAAAGTATGGCTCACTTCCCCCTCCCTCCCCCCGAAAAAAATTTCTGGCTACGCTAGTGACCCGGTCAACAATATTCGCAACTGCTGGTAAGCGCCAGAACACAGCGCTTGCAAACTACGGTGGATTGGCAAGGATGAAGGTGAACTCAGAACGGTTACACATGAAATTAGCCATATTGTTTTCCATGCCTTAAAAAGCACTTTATTATTTTCATTTCTGCTCATTAGATCGGGCAAAAAGAATTCAATAAATTTTTTTCAATAACTATCGGGCAGGGGCGTAGCCAAGGGGGGGGGTTGGGGGGGTTCAAACCCCCCCCCCCCCCCCGAAATTTTTCAGTTTTGCTTGCGTATATAGGCACGCACACATACAAACGCACGCACGAACATACATAAAGTATGGTTGAACCCCCCCCCCCCCCGAAAAAAATTTCTGGCTACGCCCCTGCTATCGGGGTGTGGCGCGTCATTTCACTCAGAGTCTAATAAAGCCAGCTCATGAGATGCAACTCTGCCGTGTCTACCACAGCAGGGCCCGCAGACAACATTGACTAATAAGACCTATCCCCCTCACCCACTGTTCACCGGTTGCAAAATGGAGACTTAGTTGCAAACTACGCTCAAGAAAAGGTGCAGTCGGCCACAAATTATATGACTTTCATACAAATGACACAGTATCTATAAATGTAAAAAATATAAATGTATTAGTATGGATTATATGATATAAACGCAAAGAAAATAAAGTGTACGAAAAAACAGTTTGGCGCTGGTAGGGATCGAACCTACAACCTTTGGATAACACGTCCGATTCTCTACCTATTGAGCTACAGTGGCGGTTGTCCTCTCGGCTCTCGTCCACTTCATTGGGTATTTCTGTGCATGTAAACATGGGAACACTGTTGTTTTTGTTTTTCTTCCCTTGAGCTGGCGTCACGTAGCACGTGATCTCTTTACGAGCTTGCAGCTGACCAATAATCCCTCGCATACTGCCTCAAGGCATCAAGTATGCCAGAACGAGACCCTAGCTAAGAATGAACGAAGGAAGGGAAATTAATCAAGGGTTCGTTTTCGGTGTTATGTACAACCTTGTGAAACCAACAGACAATGAAGCCAAGGAAAGTGTAGGAACGTTATTTGTAGCATTTAACTTTAATGTGGTAATTATGATATAAACATAAATAAATTAAAGTGGACGAAAATACAAGACAGCATCTGCAGCAAATTTGCATTTGTGCGTTGTAAATGCTCGGCGTTTCTCATTTATCGTTGTGTATGTCGCGAAGGCTACCATGCGTTGAAACCTTGAGAATTAATCTGTGCCTTTTTCAACGCTCCTCGAAGGTTTCGCGGGTATCGAGCTTTCTCTCAAATTCCATGTCCCGTAAAATCTCGTGACCTAGTATGCGTCACAGAATTCACCTGTGCGACAATGAAGAGCTCCGTGATCGACGTCATGCCCATCGAGGGTCGCACCGATATATAGATACTCTTCAAACCCCAGCACGTGTACAACTTTCTAGAGGTCTCACGGAAGGCTCCCCACCCTACATACGCTCACATTTCATATCCAGCAGATACGCCATCCTCCGCCTTACCCACTATATATATACATTCTCTCGATCACCTCTCTTTCCTTGCCCTACAACCATATGTGGCTGACTACGGCCCCAAGGCACCAGGAGCAAGGATATCTGGAAGTGTACATCTATTCCGCCATCATTTACTCGGACAGAGATGGCCTAAACTGAGGCCATCTGCTCTGAGCGCCAGTAATGCTCTTTCTCTCATCGACAAATTATAATATAAATGTAATCGGAAAGCAATTTATCATCATCATAGGCTCAGAGAGCGACGCCTGCGAAAGTACATGCGGTTGTGTCATGAGACGGCGAAGACGACGACAAGGTGCCGTTGGCCGCATCAATAGCATGCTTTTGGACTGGCCGCTGGACCTGAGCTGGTTGAGAGAACACCGAACCAACGCCAAAAGAATTGAGCGCGGCACGGCCACGCCGACAGTCTTGACGTTACCATGTCGACGGTCATTAGTGAGTATATGGGCGACGATATGAATAGGATTAGTGACTACGTCACTGTGTTCTTAACTAGCAGCGAGGGAGGCATATTACGTGTTTTCGGCGTAACGTCACTCAGTGTCAGTGCGTCTATCATAAACAGAAATGATCGCACTTCAATTCAGGGCAAAATTAGTACAAATAGTTCCATGGACACGCCGAATCCGTACTAGTGTATAACGGCTCACTCATCAGAGCTGTGGAATGGAGTGCTTTAATGCGAAATCTAAACACACGTTCATACATGCGCTTTTCCAGCTGAACAGCCGCTGACCCCCTCGGCTCCTTCAATATGTCCACCCGGTCTCGAATACCTAACAACCGTTGACCAGTTGGTAATTCAACAACAAAGCGACCTCTTCCAAAGTTAGTATTTTTCTTTACAAATCTTGTACTTTGACTTCTATCGCTTCGTCCTACCGTAAGAGTCAATCCCTTTAATCGCTGCGATGCCGCATATTTCTTCAGATTTCGTCGGCTACGAGAAGTACAACAAGTACGTGGCTAAGAACGTGCTGGGACAGTTCGTGTACCTGTTTGCCGAAGGTGAGCATAAACAAATTTCTAATTAGAAGAGCATTTTGTGTTCAGTTAGCAACTTATTTGTCTAAAATGACCGTCACACTTAGTTTAAAAAAGCGCCTGAATAAGTAAAGATATATAGTAACGGGCTGACCGCAAGGTTTCCTAGTGTCCTGGTTTCGCTGTTTCCGGTTCAAGGAAACACGACGTTTAGAAGATCATGGGTACTCCACGTTCGCCTATACGTAACAAAGCCTGGCCACTCTGCAAAACCGAATATGACATACATCGCAGTTCGATATAGGCAAACTAGGCAGCAAGAATGTTTGTCATTTTTTTCTTGCTCGACTTCGTCTGGCGTAAAAGCTAAAAAGATGCATTCAATTTATTTTTCGTGCTGCATTGTGGTTCATACTAGCACGCCAAGCACATGCATACAACATCCGTAACGTTGTTTTAATTGCAGACAGCGGGTGCTGCAAGCGATGGTATGTTGCTCGCGGCGCTGCTTTGAGATGAAGGTCATGGACTACCGCAACGTCGAGGTGATGCGATTTATTCGGCCGCTAAGGTGCGACTACTGCTGCGCCTTCTGCTGCCTACAGGTGAGTCAAACACCGGTGGAGGTGTAAGTGGAAGTGGGGGGGGGGGGGAGCAGTGGCGCGGCCAGAAACTTTTCCCGGAGAAGGGAGGGGGAGAGGAGGGGAGGGGGAGAGCTTGATGGCCCAACTTCCACCCTGACTAAGCTAATAGGAGGGAGGCATGTCTCGCACTAATACCTACTGTATTGTGATGTATCATGTCTACAAAGCGAGAACTTAAACAAGGCTTGCAGTGTATGCATATTGTATATTGGTTTTACGTTTGAATAATGTGACGGTTGTCTAATGCGAGGCATACGACGTGCAATTCAGTTCAGTTTTTTGATTAACTTCTTCCGGGAAAACTCGTGCGCAATGCAGCATATTAAACACAACAACGATGTCTACTCGCGCAAAAAGCTTGCACTGGCCATGGTTACGAGGCTGCGCTCCAGAAAATACCGTGCAAAACTTCAGATGCTAGGGAATAAACAACATCAATTGTTTATCGGAAATTGTTAGTCGGTAAACCTATGAAGTTCAGTGGACATGAGGTGAGGTGCAAGACCGTTTCTGCTGGCTGTCGACGAATGCTTCCGTAAAGCGCCTTTTCGTCGCCTCCTTGCAACATAGCGTGCTTCAAGAAGGAATCGTGATTTTGTTTTGGCAGGATATGATTGTTTGGACGCACGTTTGTTTTCGCATACTCGCAACTGCATTCTTATTCACTCGCTTTGGTTAGTCAAAAGTGCTATTTATGGCACGTGAGCGAGGCATTTCGGGAAAGTACTAAACTAAAGCGAGGAAAACGCACATTAGATTGACGGAAACACGAACGGCCTGTGTACATAGTTTACGTCGTCAAAACGTCTTAAAATTACGGCGAAAGCCTTAGCTGCTTCATTAAACGTGAAAAGTGACCATCGGCGTCGGCGTCAACATACACGAAAGAATGCAAAAAATCACCACGAGATGGCGTCATCACAACGTCGCAGATCGCCAAGATTTGTGACGTCATGACTTTATCACACGACGTCGTCGCTTGGTCAAGGGTGGGCCGATCCCAGAGGCAGTGCAAAACCACGTGAGGTGCAGAAAGCTTTTAGGGGGAGTGGGGGAGGCATCAATGCAATCGACTGAGGAGAAAAGGAAGAAGAAGATAGCTTTCGCCTTTGAGTCATCTTGGGTGAATGCGTAAGAGACCGCGTGACTTTCCTTATGTGTTCTCTCAGCGGCAGATATAACGCTCAGCAGATACTAACTAGGCCGAGAAGCAGGTGTGCCTCACAGGCTAAATGGCATCTGCGTATTCAGTTGGGCGTCCGTCACCTTCTGGCTCTTCTGTCTTCATCATCATCATCATCATCATCATCATCATCATCATCATCATCATGTCTGACTACGCCCACTGCAGAACAAAGGCCTTTCTCATATTCCGCCAATCAACACGGTCCTGCCACGTTGTACCCACAAGCTTCTTAATCTAATCTGCCCACCTAACTTCCAGTCTCCCCCTCGCGCGTTTGCCTTCTCTTGGAATCCACTCAGTTACTCTCATTGGCCAGCGGTTATCTTGCCTTCTGTCTTAATGCAACGTAACAGGTGTGTCGTATACTCCAATGATATCGTGGAGTGTGTCACTAGAGCTGCTTGTGTTGCTGCTTGCGCAGTACATCGAGGTGCAGGCACCGCCGACTGTCACGATAGCGTACCTGTACCAGGACTGGTCGCCCTTCTTTCCTTCGTACACGGTCTACGATCGCCAGTGCAATCCCATGATCTCCATCGCAGGCCCACTCTGCACGCAGACTTTCTTTTACTGCTTGGAAGCCAAGTTCGAGGCAAGTGCTCCCTTCGTGGTCAGCATGAATAGCGTAAGGAACGCCAGCGTAGTTTTATCAGGCGCGAAGTGGTGATGCAACTACACAACTGTTCAGATGAAGACTTCTTCCCTGCATAGAATAGTCCTCTTGGCTCATAAATAGCGGAAGGCTTTTTTCCTAGCGCCTTATCCGTACGCGAGATTCTTGTTCAGGCATGTAGACACAGCCGGAAATTCCGCCCGCACCATCAACAACAATTTACGTAAAAATTTTCTAAAAATGAACCCCGCGTATTGCCGCGAAGCTAGCTTTCTTGCATAGCTGTTAAGGATTGCCGTGAAGCCACCTTTGAAAACCAGAGTTAGAATTTTTTTTACTTTAGGTCTAAACTTTTAAAACGTCTTGTAAGGGTTATACGCGAGAAAATAGGGTAAGTATTGTAATAAAGTGTGTCCCTATACGACCCTCTTGATCGCTCTCGCTTACCTTGCATGACGTACTTCTATCCATTATATAGTCGCGCGTCGTAAGTAAGCACTACGCGAAACTCATAACCTTTTTGTAGCGAAGTATTATAGCTAGGCAGGGCGGATGAAATGTCTTGTTAATCATACGAGTAGATGCAAGCATGAAAGTCGCTGCATGCTCTTTTACTGCGCCGGTGTAGATGCATTACAACCTGTTCAACTTCTCATCATTGATATCTCTAAGGAGCATGGTAGAGCTTTTATTTGAAAACGAAAGCGTGGGGAAGCTACAAGTCTTGATTTGTCTGCCTCTTACCAGGTGCGGACGCTAGGTGGCATCCTGATCGGCATGATCACGAGAGAGACGTCGGGGTTCTCCAGGAGTCTTTACTTGGACGCCGACCGCTTCAACATCACTTTTCCTCTCGACTTGGACGTGCACGTGAAGGCTGCGCTACTGGCATGCGTCATGCTCATGGTGCGTATTAATAATATTAATGGATGCGGTTTTACGCGCTAAAACCACCGTGTAACGGGTTACGAGGCACGCCGTAGTGAAGGACTTCGGAAATTTCGACCTTCTGGGGTTATTTCACGTGCACCGGAATTTAAAGTACACGGGCCTATAGCGTTTCGATTCCATCGAAATGCGACTACCGTGGCCGGGATCGAACCCGCGACTTTCGCGGTCAGCAGCCGAGCACCGTAATCACAGAACCACCGCAGCGGCTACTTATAGTATGTATGAATGAGATAAGATATGTGAGTTTGGGTGGGATGGGGTTTGGACAGAGAAGTTGGATGAGCAGATTTTAAAGTAGAAATTTGCTCCATTACATGTTTTCTTTTCCTCTGCGCCTGCAAATTTCCAGCCATCTCTCATTGAAGCAAGGTCTGGGTACGGGCTAGTTGGTATTCCATTTTTTAAATTGTGATGACAGCGCGAAGTAAGACACGAGACAGAGAGCAACGAAGACGAGCGCTGTCTTCGTTGCTCTCTGTCTCGTGTCTTACTTTGCGCTGTGATCACATCTCTTATTAATGTGCGAGATAGGAAAGAAGAGCCCCGTTTCATACATTGCATATCGCTCATTTACATTGAACGATTCGCACGCTTTCAGCGAAATATGGTTTAATATTTACTTTTACTGTTTCTTTATAATATCCGTTACGCGCACCCGTTGCGACCGTCTATGGTTATGGTGCTCGAATGCTGACCCGAAGGTCGCGGGGTCGAATGTGGAGGTGATATGCTAGAGGACCGTGTACTATATTTAGGTGCTCGTCAAAGAAGCCCACGTGGTCGAAATTTCCGGAGCCCTCCACTACGGAGTCTCTCATAATCATATCGTGGTTTTCGGACGTAAAACCCCAACAATTATTATATTACCCGTCACACGCTTTTCTGTTGATTCTAATTCGTTAAAACACGGAATATGAATACTGAAAGTAGTGTGTATATTATTTATTTCAGGACTTCATGTTCTTCGAGACGACATGTTAAAAGACAAAAAGGCAGGACACCGAGATGGCGCAATCGCCCTTCGAGTCGGACGCCGAATTCTCGACGCAGCACGTTAATTCATCGATTTGTGAGCCAGGCTGAGAGGAACCAACGAGCTTTTTAACATCCGAATAATTTATCTCTTAAAAACTTCGTTTCCGCACATGTATTGTCACTGAGGCCTGATATCCTAAATGCTTCTTGCGGTGCGTGGCGTTGTAGCAGCACTGAGAGTCGTACACTCAAATTATGGCTAGCCCTTGCAGAGGACAACCTAGTGCATTTCGACGTCTGTTTCATAATTGCAGTTCATGCTTTACTTCAACCTTAACATTGCTAAGGTTACGTTTTACGCATTTACTTATTACACGCGCCAAGATATCTAATACTCAATAATGCCATTTTATAGGCTGACTGTTACGCGTAAGGAACAGTAGCGAACGTTGCAGATATAACTGATGAAAGCATTGTTAAAATTTTCTTAATGAAAATATGTACCATGTGGGATATTTAGCATACATACTTGCGGGTGTAGCAATTTATTTTTTTTTTGGTTGGCAACGATATTACCGTTAATATTCCTCGTGCTCGAAACACTGCGCAGATACCTGCATAAACTGCGATGACGCGTCGCGAGAATAAAGAAAATGATTTACGCGTATACGTGTGCTTGGCTGTCTAAGAGGTGTGCCGGACTACGGTGGTTAGAATGACAAGCCCACTGTTTCAGACGACGACGACGATGATGATGATGACTTGAAAGAAATGAACTTCTAGAAAAATGAACACGCATGAATTGTATGAGTATATATAATGAGACACTTTAGAATGATGAATATAAACTAAGATTGTTAATTTGCGAATTTCATGTCAAAACCACCCTGATTCAATTAAATATTTCGGGCGAAGCGCGCTTAATCCTTGTCTTGCGCATGAGTTCAGCCTGTTGTAAGCTTTCAGAAAGAGCGCTGCATTAACGACATACCATTGTTTTTTTTCGGGAGCGTGAACATTTGCGTGAAAAACAAGGTACTTCGAAAATCAACGTACCACCGCCGATTAGGCGGTAATGTAGCAGTTAACCTCGTGCAAACCTACTAAGGTGCTTATATGCACTCAGTTGGAGGCCCTACGCTTTTGTTTCAGCCGCGGCAGGCTTAGTCAGGGTTTTGAATTGCCACGTCGCTTTTAGCGCTCGCTGCACGAGCTTTCAGGCTTTGACAATTCGGTGATATTCTGCAAAAGGCTGAGCACAGCTTTGCAAACTGTTTCCAAAGTCGTAGCGAAGAGCCACGAGTACATACTAATAATAATTGATGGGGTTTAACGTCCCAAAACCACGATATGATTACGAGGGACGCCGTAATGGAGGGCTCCGGAAGTTTTGACCACCCGGGGTTCTTTAACGTGCAGCAATATCCAAGTACACGGGCCTCAAGTATTTTCGCCTCCATCGAAAATGCGGCCGGCGCGGCCGGGATTCGATCCCGAGAACTTTGGGTCAGCAGTCGAGCACCGCAAACCACTAGACCACTGTGGTGGGTGCAAGGTCATACGAACTTAAGACTTTAGCCGTCCTCGCTGCACCACCGTAGCCTAATTTTGTCTGTTAATGCTATTAAGTCCCGTAGATCGAACATGCATACAACGTTGATTGTTTAAAATCATCAGTCATGGGCTTTGATTCGCACGTTTGTTCGCAGCGTGAACGAATAAACGATGGAGGTCACTGAAAGTGAGAAATGAAGAACATGACAGTTTTCAGGCGTCTCATATGCCATGAATGGTTTCGCATAGCAGCAACTGCGCATTACGGTTCGCGGAACCCAAACACGACGCGATTTTGTGCATGGCACCAAGAAAACTTGCGGATTAAGCTATTTAAACAAATCAGTAGATGATGCAGGTAAAATGAGCGTTAGAGGAGTACTGACACGAATTTTAAATATTTTCAGATTGTCGCTCTAAATGGTGTCGAGAACCCTAAGATGAGTATTGTGGTGCCTGGGAATGCATCGAATATATTTTTAATACCACTAGCTTAAAAGAACACTTACGGTTTCGATATCGAGGGGGCGGCTTCTCAGTGACGTGTCATTGCAGTGTGACGTCACGGGGAGACAGCAACTCGCGACGTACTACGGGCAGATCCGTCATCTGCTCGTGGTGCACGTAAACAACGATGAGTAAATTATCGTCCAGTGACCCCGACAGTGATTTCTGCGACTTGGCTGCATGTTCCCAGACATTCAGGCGCGGTTTGCGCAAGGCAGTGGTTACGCGTGTAACGGGCTGGTTACGTAAAAAGAAGCGCACGAGGCATTAATGCACCTTTTCTTATTCTTTCATTTTATATCGTCCTCTTAAAGTGGTTGTCACATCCAAAGCATCCGTGGAAGCAGCTTCACGAACTACGACTGCACGCATTAATTTAAATAATATACCACGTGGTAAACCACGTCACGCGAGAGCGCTTAGGGTCTTAGTTTCGTAACACGACGTCGCACGTGTCACGTGATAAATGACGCAGATCTATCTAAATTAGCATATCTTGTTTTCATACCGAAAATAATTTGTTTTCGAGGTGTCAAACTGCCTAATGTTTCACTTTGTCACGATGTTTTCATGTGGTTAAAGGTTATGATTTATTATTTATCTTTAATGGCAAACGCATAAACTAGTTTTTTAAAATATATATATATATAGCATGTCCATCGGTCCGTAAATAGGTTTCTAAATGCAGCGAAATGTGTAAGCAAACGAGATACACGTAGATAAGCATAAAGAAATCATCCATGCTATGCGCGCGCAAGCCGCAGTCATTGGTGCAACTGGAGGGAAAGCATCCCGAGCATTTTTATTACGATGCTAAATATTAATCCCTCCTGTCTTTTGCCCGCTTGTCCTTTTTCCTGCACGAGTCCGTCGAAAAACATGTAGTCCTGTAATAACACAAAACAGAGATGACGTCATGAGCACCTAAAACGGATCGAACGTTATGTCCAATAACATTTAAAGCAATGAAATCATTTCACTTGACAAGAGAAATTTTCGTATAAATTTACAGCGTAATGAAAAAAAAAAGCATATTTCAATGGTTTCCTCGATTACTAAATCGTTTACGGCGACAAGATCATGTTTTCACAGCGACAACCACTGTGCACTTTCTCGAAAATAACAAGTTTCCTGACGCGCACAGCGGGTGTGTTAACCGATGGGATGTTACAAAGAATGTAATAGCTTTTTCAATAGTTTCCTTTAGGAGCTTCTTTACAGCTTTAAACTCTATCTTTCTTTTTTTTTACATACGATAACATAGGGAAAGCAAGAATTTCGGTGATTGAATTTTACGCAAGGGGGCGAATAACTTTTCCCCAGCAAAATAAAACGCAGTTTATCAATGTTGAAGTTACTTATTTATCTAAAGGACTCCGCATGTGCAATAGGGGTTTCCTACAGGAGGAGCAGTTGTATGCAAATGTTAGACCAACAAAGATGTGCAGAAAAACTGATGAAGCGCACTGGTATGTCTCCTATAACTCACGCGTGATCTGGCTCAATTACCACTGCCCTTAATGTGAAATTCCTATTGACATTTAACATCACGGCGTACTCGCATGATACTTCTGAAAAAAAAAAAAAAAAGATTATGCGTGGCTTTAACTGACTTAACGTCGTAAGCACTAGGACGGCGGAGCTGAGGGGCAGCCTTGGCGATGGAGTGCAAAGTAATGCAAAGCTAGGACGTCAACACTAACGTCACACCACGCGCGCTCGACGCGGCTGCACATTGCCTCCTCTCACGCCCGACTCCGCCCTAACACCTGCGCCACTGCTCCTCTCCGCTCACCCCCTCCTCCTCTCGGCTTGTCCACATGCAGGCCCGCAACCTCCAACTCGCCTCCATCCTCCATACAGCTGCGCGATACTACGCTATACCCTCCCTCCTCCTTTCCCACCTCCTCATCCTCACTTCATTCGTTATCACTCTGACGAATTCCCTTTCCTACTCGTTGCTATACCATACTATACATGGCTATGCTATGCTTTACCCTCTCCCCTCCTCTTTTCCTTACTCCTCACCCTCACAGCACTCCTCCTATTCTTCACTTCCCTTTCCCACCTCTTGATAACTATATTATGCATGTATATGCTATGTTTCCACTTCGCTTTGCACAGCTGCGCGGAGTTCGGTCGCCGGCCGCGGCTGGAACTTAAGCTTACAGTTTTAAACAGCTCCGCTGGTGAAAGCTACGGCGAATAAAAAGCCGAGGTTTCTCAAATCAGGCGCCAAGTATGCGTTCATTCAGGCAACTAATACAGAAAAGAAAAGTGTATCTTACTATGAGCACGGATAAGGCAAGGAGAGCAGCCTTCATATTAACAGCTAGGTCGAGTGGAAAGGTCACATTGAAGGAGTCGGCGTCGGTAAAGTACTCCTTCACGAGTCCACCCCACTCCTTGGTGACAGCGCCTATGGCGACGCCGTCCCTTGAGCGCACCTTAATTGAAGAAAAGGAAACGCGTCGACTCATGGCTGTAACCACTCATCGTCTCCAATGTATTTTTTTCTTTTCCAGATAATCCCAACAGCTGATATACTATCTGTAGCAGACGCAGAATTGTGCCAATCACGTGCAGTAACTACAGCAAGCGCACACCAAGCAATTAAGTTCCTGCAATTATAAATCGATACTCTTTTTTTTTGTACATTAACTTCCACGGAAATATTTCATAACAGCCATCAAAAAAACATCAAATCGAAGAAACAGCATCACATATTCAATACGTATGCATGTGTTTTGCTATATTTTAGATAGCTTAGTTGCGCTCGCAGTGTGTCAGCTTTGACGTAATATTTTTATGAATGACATTTCTGTACATTTGTAAAAAAATTGTAGTGGCTTAGCTCGGCTATGCCAGGATATACGTAGCGCGAGCTAAGTTTCAGCTGATTAATCTATAACCCGCGCCACGGTTTCACCCCACTCAGGCGCCGCCGCTAAACTCAACGTTTCACGCATGGCACTACTTAGCGGCGTCAAGTCTTTCACGTGCCACAGTCTTTCACACACGTCGCCAGGCCCGTAGCCAGGAATTTTTTCGGGGGGGGGGGGCACTTGCTAAAAACCTTGACTATTTGAGAAAAATACCTATTTTCATTATTTATTTTTGGTGAAAACACCCACTCCACCAAAATTTCAGGGGGGAGGGGCCCTAGGCCTCCCCCCTCCTCCTGACTACGGGCCTGCACGTCGCACACATATCCAAACGGATTGTTTACGAAGTCCGTCTCCAAGGTACGAGTCGCAATGGCGCTTTCGCTAAGTTTCACCGTATAGTCAGTCGATCGGCGAGCCTTGACGTCATCGATGGCGTCTTGTTGTTGCTGCTGCAGAGATGGCCGGGCACGTCGCTCAGCCTCCTGGCAACGCCGCTTTGCTAGACGTTCCTCCCTTTGCTGCAGTGTCTCCGCAGCACGTTTAGCCTTGTGCCGTTCGTTGTTCCTACGCTGAACCGCTATTTGCCAGGGAACTACTTCGGGATCCGATGATTTAAGCTTCTCCGCTCTTCTGCGCTGGCGAGCAGCATTTGCGCTCTCCTCCATGGCTATACCACACTGGCAAACGCCAGCCAGAGGCGCTATCAAGCGGCTCCAGCGCAGTGTCAGACGGCGACTGCACAACTGCGCGCGAGCCGTCTGCCGCGGCTACGCCGTCACTCATCTGGAATGCGCAGACGGGCGAGTCGCGCGCGGCGGCGGCGGAGTGCGCGGAGGTGGCGGCTTTTGTGCGCCATGTGTGTGACATCACTGATTCTTGCGCATGCGCAGCACGGCTCTTGTACGCGCACGCGAAACCGCTCCGGCTTGGCCAGTGTAGCTAACGCTACAAAAAAAAAAAAAAATGGAGGACGCTTAAGCTGCGCCTTTAAGAGTGGAACGCTATAGCGCTTTCACGCTCTGTTTGTGTCACCGTCTCGTTCGATTGTCATGCTTCGCTTCTCGGTGGGCACCTCAAGCGTGCCGCGTTGAAAAAAAATGTCCGTGCGCGTCACATTGCCCGTTTTAACATCTCTCAGGGTGCATACTTCAAGTACAATTGCGAAGTACCCATAACGCCATAATTCACCACTTTTCGAAGTAGCGGAATACCCACTACGCGTAGTATATCTGTAAAAAAGTATGCATGGTTGGCTATACTCCGTTTCATACATCAAGTGCAACACTGTGGAAGCTATGCAAGAAGTTCGGCCAGCAAAATGTGTAAGTCCGCGTGTCTTGTGCTTGGCCTCCGCGATTAGTTTCGGCTGCGCGCTGCCACTGCTAATCGCGGAGGCCACGATACAAAAAAAGAAAGAGACGCTAAGCGATCCAGAACAAACTATCGACAGCAGTGTAAATAACGAGGTACGTTTATTTCTTGAGCACAAATCACCTTCTTTTATTATACAGCCTAAGGACGAAAAAAAAAAGTCACATTACGGGCGGTAAATTCATTGAACTCTTTCTTCGCGCGAACGCATCTACTGCAAGAAGTCTCGCTAGCTTCCATAGCGTTGCAGCTGATGTATGAAACGGAGTTATAGCGTCTTTCCTACTACATTTGCGTATGCAATATTGTCGCATATGCATTTATTTCTAGTAAAGATTTCATGATTGTCGGTTTACTTGTCATCTTCCTTATGTACTTGTATAATGCACTGTACTTTTTTTTTTTTCTCGTGAAGTGCTTCAGAGTGCCAACTGTTTATGGGTGACAAAGGTACTGTCAGGCTGTTAAGTCTTTCGCATTGGCACCCTCTTTTCGTTGAAAAGAGGGTGCCAATGCAACTTTTATATTCACTTTTACTTTCGCTAATCAACTTCAGCAGATTTCTGCGTCATTGTCCTTCGTGAATGTTATGATTACGCATGTTGTGGATAAACCGTACGATTGAGCTGACTTCCAGTCGTCGAATCACATAAATTTACATTCCGCGCGATAAAAGCCAGTGTTTCAGCAGATGCATCTCTCCGTACAATGCAAATAAGAAATATGCAAAATCCTAAGGATGTACGTTTTAAGACTGGGGCCCTCATGCACCAAAGCAGGCCATTTGCTAGAATTTTTTTTATAATAAATGGTCTCAGCCAATTTCTATTCTGGCATTATCATTAGCGAAGGTACCCAGCCTATGGCAAAGAGCACTTACGGTCAAAAAAAAAAAAAAAAGCTTTGCGAATTTGATCTCGGGGTCGTGCGTCCGTGGCTGTATTTACAAACATTTTTTTTGTATTATTTTGCAAGTTCAGCTCAGGCCGAATTGTGAATTTGACTAATTGGGGATGATTGGGAATTCAGGGGCTAATTGGGAGTTCTTCGCTAGAAACCGAAGTCACAAATAATTTTGTCTGTAAGACCGCTGTTTGCAATTGGTGCATGCGTGCAATATGAGTGCAACCAACTTCACGACTGGCTAATACCTGGTCTTATGAACAGTTTTATAAGCAGTTTTACGTAAGACACATGGGTGGCGCCACCTTGGGCTGTTAAGCGAATATTTTCTTATTATTTTACATCGCGACATGAATTGTTAAGGTCACGAAACGCCGTATGTACAAACACAACCGTTTTCATGCGTATGCGTCTACCGTAGACCTGTTCGTTTAGTTATTAATTAGTTGTTAACAAACCGGCAAGGCTAGAGCCCAATATGGCGGCACAGAAACCGTTAATAAAAACAGTCTATAGCAGGGGTCGGCAACCTTTTTGAGGTGGAGGGCCGAGTTGCATGAAGGTGACACGATGGGCGCCTCACGGCAAATGGGGGGGGGGGGGGGGGGGGGGGGAGGTGTAAGGGTATTTTGCAGAGAGAAAAAAATCGGCGGCAAATTGACAAGAATGTACAAAACTTGAATAGAAATCATGTTTATTTTTCCTTTTTCCTGTCTAACTCCATTTTGGGTCGAAACTGCCACGTCGGCTTTCACATAGGACGGGACTAGGAGAGGAGAGACGGGGTTCTGAGTTCGTGTCTGGGGCCGCATAATACCGCCCCGCGGGCCGCAGGTTGCCAACTCCTGGTCTATAGCGTAAGATCATTCTTGTCTCTACGGAGAGTGCATACTCTGGCAACACGACGCTACGAAGACAGTATTTAGGCACCGTCAGGTGAAGTTGACGTAAGATTTTGACAAACAATTCGGAGCTACGCTGCGACGCGGTCATGTGTGCGCCACCGCAATATACGAAGGACGCATACGTACTTCGAACTTAACGTCGCATTTACATGGCATACTCTCGGTGCATATCGGTCCCACCACATGCAAGGCCGGCTCGTCCTCCGGGCTGTATATCGTAAAGTACGGGTGGCATATCGACCACCGCTGACGAATTCGAGCGATGGGAGTTCCCGGAGGAGCTTGAACTTCAACTGCCTAGAAATAGACAGGGAGCAATGAAGAAAGGACAGGCAGGGCGCTATAGGGTCAGTGAGAAGCACCTTTTTGTGTCATCTACGCAGGCGGAGGGAGAAGAAAGAGAGAAAGAAAGAAAGAAAGAAGGAAAGAAAGAAAGAAAGAAAGAAAGAAACAAAGAAAGAAAGAAAGAAAGAAAGGATAGACAACACAAAAGCCGTCCCTTCGCCTAAAGGTGCACGTCAAAGGTGTAGCCTCTAAGTGAAATCGGCCGAACTCAGCAATTGTAGTAATGCGCTTACGACTTTCTGTCCTTTTGAGGCACGAGGTCACGTTCTAAACACATTTGTCATCGCGAACGACCTCGAATAGGAAGAAAAGACGGCGCTACCGTATTGGCCTCATAGTAATTTGTTGTCTGTGTTAAGCATAACCGCAATAGTATTCCTTACCTGCAGGCAGCAAAAGCAGCAACAGTGTGAGCATCGAAGAGGTCGCACAATGTGAATCACGACGGTGTTCGTGTAGTCTGACACATCGATTTCGAGGCACCGCTGTGGGCCGCAGCAGCACCTGGCGCAGAAGCTGGAATCTGTGCGAAATCAGGCGGATTGTGGAAGCACATAGGAGTAAAGAAAATAAAGAGGCACTTTATCATTTTTTCTCTTCAATGCTACGCCAACTCTGGACAACCAAGGGGAAAAAATGAGTGAAGTTCGATAAAACAAACTTGTGAGAAGAAGGCGTACTGTATACCAGTGGACGCCGCCGCCGCCGCCGCCGCCGCCGCCGCCGCCGACAACAACAACAACAACAACAACAACAACAACAACAACAACAACAACAACAACAACAACAACAACAACAACAACAACAACAACAACAACAACACAACAACAACAACGTTGAAATTCCCAGCACATACGTGCGTCATTCGAGCGTTTTAGCAACACCTGTTAAAAGCACGGTAAGTACGGTAATACCGTACCGTCATGGTCGGTACGCAGCTTCCTCTAGTCTTCAAGACTTCTGTTAGACGCTTTGATCATCTCATCATGTTACCGTACGCAATGAGCAACCCAAGCGGCTAAAGAAGCCCCGCCACGGTGGTCTGTGGTTATGGCGCTCGACTGCTGATCCGAAGGACGCGGGATCGAATCCCTGCCGCGGCGGCTGCATTTTCGATGGAGCCGGAAATGTTTGAGGCCCGTGTACTTAAATTTAGGTGCACGTTAAGGAACCCCAGGTGGTCGAAATTTCCGGAGCCCTCCACTACGACGTCTCTCATAATTAGAGGCCGGATTTTTAGGCACTAAAAAAGCTCGTTTTAGGCGCCAAAAATAGGCAGGCAAAACAACGTTTTAGGCCTCCAATATCGTAAATATAGGCCCAATAAACTTTCATATAAATGCAAATAATTTCAAACGAAGACGTGCGCGACCTCTATCTACGACAGGAAAACAAAAACGTTATTGCTTAAGATGGCACAAAGGAGCCAACATTTGAACACTCCCGTGTTCTGCAGAGTGACTCAAGTGACCACTGTCGAATCAAATATGTTAACACACTCCTGAGTGTCTTTTCGGAAGGGAGGGATTCCTTCAGGTCGAATTGCGTAGGTCGAATTGCGCCAGGTCGAATTGCGTAGAGCCGATTTCTCCCCTGGCAGTGAACCACTGGCGTAGCCAGGCGGGAGAGAGGGGTTCGACCTCCCCTCTCCCCCGAAACTTTTCAGTTTTGTGCGTGTGTGAATACACACGCACACATACAAACGCATGCACGAACATATATACAGTATGGTTGTCCCCCCTGCCCTCCCCTGAAAAAGATTTCTGGCTACACTACTGCAGTGAACACCTTAAAAAGCAAATTACAAACAAAACAAAAGCTGCGTGCACATCACATTTTTCTTTCTTTTAACACGAAAGTGTTTTATGCCGGGGTCCACCAAGACATTTATGACGTATTTCCGTTACGGAAGTACGTCAGCAAAATAAACGCCATCAGTGGTGCGATCTTGTACGCGTTCCAAAATAAGCACGGAGGCGTGGCATTACATCCAGCCGCACGTGACCGCACGCGATTGGTCAATGCAGGGCCGTGACGTCTGTCGCGGTTCACATGGGCCATTCGCGTGCGGCTGCATGTAACGACACGCCTCCATGTTTATTTGGAATGCGTACAAGATCGCACCACAGATGGCAAAGAAAAAACTATAAGAAAAAGTTCCGTTGACGGGAATCGAACCCATGACCTCTCGGTCCGCGACGATGGCTGGCGGGCGGTTAGCCCACTGAGCTACCGCCAAACACATTACAGAGGCATGAACGCGCCTTTTATCTTTCACACTTTCCTCTCGCAGTGCTCTTGAATTGATGGATGGATGCTATGAGCGTCCCCTTTATAACGGCGCGGTGACATCTGTGCCACCAGGCTTGAAAAAAAAAAAAAAAAAAAAAACGTGCCGTTGCTACGACCTTCCCATTTGGCGCGTTTCCAATACAAGTTTAATTTCGTCAACGCTTTAACACACCGTGATGTGGTGGCTTTAGCGCAAGCCTCGCTCATAGCATCCATCCATATCGAAAAATAGCTCTCCGACGCTCGCCTGGCTGTCGCACCGCGTTCCCCGCTCGCCCTGTGAGAAGTAACGTCCAGGCTAGAGGGAACACACGACGCGCGTAGCGTTTCTCTTGGCATTCCGCGACGCTTTGAAGGAGTGCATATCGAGTAGTGTTTATTATGTGCTTGTTGATGCCGTCTTTACGCGGGATTCACCTTATGCGGTGTCCACGTATATGTTAAGAACTTCAGCTACCGCATGTGTTAAATCATGATCATGGGCGTTAGTCGTCGGTACGGAGATGTGCGACAACGTGAGTGCGTCCACATCAGTAGACATTGTACAAGCTCTCATATACCAATGCACTATGAACGATCAACTACTTGTGTGACGACACATTTTACTTTCGTGTTATACCGGTTCCTATAACGGAGGGATCAGCCATAATTTATTTTTTTTGCTCTTCACTCTCCTTTCTGCTGACGTCTCTCCGCGGTTTCGCATTCGCCAACCGCTCGAGCCATGTCAGCGCGGCGGCGAATGCTCGCCGGCGTGTCCCGCTTCACTGCTGCTAGCGGTTGCTGGTTGGTTGAACTAGATGTCTAGGTTGAACCCCATAGTTCCCAACAGTCAGTCTTACTCGGTAACATGAATAACGGTCTCAAATAGCACCCGGGAGCGAAACTTGAGGCTAAATAACGTTCATGTAAGCGCCAATTTTCAAAATAGGCATTTATAGGCATTTCTAAGCATTTAGGCACGAACACCAAAAATAGGCATTTATAGGCACTATAAAAAGCACTATAAAAGCCCTTCTTAACCTCTAATTCATGCTCATATATCAAAATGGCGCGATAGGAGCGCAAGGAACAATATAGGCATTTGCCTAAAATTCGGTCTCTACTCATAATCATATCGTGGTTTTGGGACGTTAAATTTCAGATATTATTATTAAGCGGCTAAAGAAGTTTTAATAAAGCTACGTGCCGACTACGACGTTACGACGTTACGACTACGACGTTACGACATTTACCGTACTCACCGTACGGTAAACCAGCACTGCTAAAACACCGTAATGTGACGACTGATTGGTTCGATAATAACTGGCACCACGCAAGAACTGTGTAGCGGCCAATGGCTGCGTTGAATTAAATAATATGAAGACTTGAAAGCTGATATGCATTATACGTCAGCGTTCTCTGCGAAAAAGCAACAACGAGCTTCAAATTTGCTGCGACGTCATCGTATAGCCACGGTACAGGTGCGTGAAAAATTAAACGTCACTAAGCGGAGATTGCCCGGAAGGAACCTTACTTTATAAATATGAATGATTGAGATAATTAATTTTGATGCAACGTCTTCGTAAGAGATAACGTGTCCTTTCAACGACTGCGACAACAAATGATATAAATTCGGTGATTGTGGGTACTCGGTAAAAACTGGAATCGTAGTCGTCCTGTTAGGCTGTGCACAGGCGCGATATTCGAAGTGGGCGAGCTTAAGAAATCCACCCCAATTTTGATGACGCTGTGAAGAAACTAATATCACTGGTGATATAGCCAGAATTTCAGAGACGCACTTTATTATCGCATTTTCTTTGTTTTGTTTAGAAACGTCGATTTCATAACCGCGATCACCAAAAAAAAGGGGCAGCTGCTCATAGCTAATTTTCCCGAGCGAAGTGTAGCGATACCTTGTGTTGGAGAGCACGTTTATCACATTAGAGATTGGCGGGGGGGGGGGGGGTGAAGAGCGCGGCAGCATTTGAAATGTGGAAGAGTTCACGGTCAAGGGCGGATCCAGAGGTAGGGGTCTGGATGTTCTGACCATTCCCCCCCTTTCCTCCCCCCCCCCCCTTCGATTAATTCTTTAATGTATAAGCTGAGTATTGGTGTTGACGTCCCATACTCCGCTGTAGGTATCAGACTCTCCCATAAGCTGAACACCCTTCCCCCTGCGGAAAAATCCTATAACCACCATGTCCCCAACGTACAACTGAAGACTACTCACTCTCCCTAATGTTGTATATGAGCTGACCCATTGCATTCTTGGCTTCGTAGGCGTTGGCACTGTCAATACCCAAGAAAACTGGAAAACGAAAAGTGCACATACGTGTAAAACAAAAGTAAAAACATAGAAACACTTTTCATGCGTAAGACATTGCTGCAACGCGTATCGCAGCTGGTGCTTTTTTTTAACCTCATCGGTGGACATATTAGAAGTTAGTCAATGAAATGCGATAACTGAGACGATGAAATTCGCGGTGCGTTCGATTCCCTCCCCCCCCCCCCTACACACACACACACACACACACACACACACACACACACACACACACACACACACACACACACACACACACACACACACACACACACACACACACACACACACACACATTTTCCTCAAAGCAAGCGGCCGTTACTGCGTTCGATACAGTAAACATAAGTCGTACCTTCAATGAGCTCGACTTTTTGTTGTATTACTATTTGCTCGACGTGCGTTAGGTATTCGAGACCAGCAGGGCAATCAGGCCTGCCTGGAACCTGTGCGGCCTGTGCAGCTCCTGCGAACGCCAATGTTAATGCGTCATTATAAGAAAGCTGTATTGCGCAAGCTGGTTCTGCATTCACAAGTGTCTTATTACCAGAATTGTTTGTAAGAGAAGATCGTATTATTGTATATTAGCAAGCGTAGCAGACGAATGGCACAGGGCACTAAAGGTTTGGTGAATTCGGCCATAGACAATTTCTCAATAACACGCAACACAGCTCTAGTTATTTTCCATTTAATTTTTATCGCATTTGGTTTTACCTTACTTTGAAGATAAGCACACGCGAGTAAGCCTCATGAGTAATATAAAAATAATCCTAAATTTGCGATCGAAAGGTGATGCACTCTCAATTCCTCATGATCCACGAGACCGTATACGTTGAACGGGAAGAATTATACGCTGCGCATAGGTCTCCCGGGCAAAAGCGCTCTTAACCGCAGCAAGCACTGCTCGGAAACAAAGTACTTTATTAACTCACAATAAGCGGAAATGCGTTTGTTTAGCATGGTTTGTTGTGGAGTGTTCTACAGCGTTCCGAGTACCCAGGAAGATGGCTCAGCTGGGAACGTCCAATGACGCTCCAAACACGTGTCCCTCGAATCTCCGTAGTTGGCTTTAACTGCAGAGAGTTATCCTTTATTACGTCAGTGGTGAGGCACGCAGCCGTGTATACTGTGGTGTGGTCTTTCGGCGACGGAATGATGCCGAGTGGAGGGCTTAGTTATGTAAGGGCGAGGGAAGGGCTTGTCTTAGTGTTCCACTGATTACGTGAACGTGGGAATCAACTCGTCAAGACGTTGCCTCCGGATGAAGGCTCCTATTTCTCGCCCAATGTCTAACGCCCCAACTCTCTATCTTCGTGTGCCTCCTTTGTCTTAATAAGCTTAGTTACCTTCGGTAACTGGCATAAAAAGACAAACGCTGGCTCAGTGCACAGATACATTGACCGTTATTTAAAGGCGTAGATTTATATCGGCTATTAGCCAATACATGCTGTCTGTTGTTTGACACCAATGAGAAGGCGCCGGCAGCTCCGAAGGGAGTGAGCGCAGGCCTCCGTATGAAAAGAGGGCGCCTGAGAAAATTACAACTTCGCGCTCCGTTTCTAAAATCTTGCCGCGCTGCCGACTGCAAGATTTGGCTGAGCTGTTCATAGCAGTGTCTGCTATACGCAGGTTTTTCTCACCAAGCCCGAGGGTTGGCTCATGACCCCTTTAAGGGGAAGAATGCTCATGCATCCAGTCTTAACAGCAATATACCGACCTTGTCCAGAAAATGGCGCGCCGGGGAGGGGTGCTGCTGGGCTAGGCACAGTGGAATCACGTGGAGGGGCACCAGGCACAGAGGAACGAGGCGAGTAGGGGCCAGGGATGAAGCCTTCAGGTCTTTCGATGCTACCAGCACTGACACGAGGATTGGTGGAAGACCCGTAAGCTTGAGAACCGGGCGTCTGGTAAGCAGACCCGGAGGACGCGGGAGCGCCGTGCACCGCTGGACCGCTGGGATGGTACTCCGGGGCTCGACGGTCGCCGTAGCCGTATGAAGTAGTACCACTCGCATAGGGGGCAGCAGCAGCAGGGGAAGCGGCGCCGTAGGAATCGGCAGCGTAAGTGTTCATCTGCGGCGCTCTGGTCGCATCGTATCCAGGAGCGTAAGAAGCGGGGGCATAGGAGCTGGCTCCCGGAGACACCTGATAGCCGTACGTTGTGGGAACAGACCTGTTGGAGTCATTCGCGGGGTCACGAGGTGTACCGTAAACAGAGGGTGGTGTAACATGTGCAGCTGTTGGTAGAGTACGCGAAGACTCTGGTGGCGAAGCTGTGCTAGCTGTCGGCAATTGAAACCCGGCTTGGGGGTGTGCTGTATGAAAATACCAAGACAAACCAAGGAATGAAAGAAACGAACGAACGAACGAACGAACGAACGAACGAACGAACGAACGAACGAACGAACGAACGAACGAACGAACGAACGAACGAACGAACGAACGAACGAACGAACGAACGAACAAACAAACAAACAAACAAACAAACAAACAAACAAATAAACAAACAAACAAAGAGGCATGAAATGTTTTTGCGCTCTGAGAGCATATACTATCTCTAGAACACGGCGAACAGAGGCTCAAGCTTATTGTATCCGGTTGAAACACTTGAACGGGTTATGTACGCAAGAACGAGGACGTCTGGCGCTCGCACTATGTTTCACGGGGCAATGTCAACTGAAACATAGCGCTGCTCAACAGTGTTCTGTATCAGGTGCATTTCGAACTGAATACCTTAGGCAGTTAAAATAGTTTCTATTAGCGGTGCAGTTTTATTTACTTGCT
Source organism: Rhipicephalus sanguineus (assembly GCF_013339695.2). Classification (NCBI taxonomy): domain Eukaryota; kingdom Metazoa; phylum Arthropoda; class Arachnida; order Ixodida; family Ixodidae; genus Rhipicephalus; species Rhipicephalus sanguineus. The sequence continues at coordinate 126,492,574 of NC_051178.1, forward strand.
TGGGATTTGGAGTTGGACACGCACACTCGAGCGCGCACCCACGCAAGCACACAAGCACGGACACTGCATGCACGCACGCACGCACGCACGCACGCACGCACGCACGCACGCACGCACGCACGCACGCACGCAACATATTTTCTGCAGCCCTCATGGGCATGAACCGATGATCGTGCTTCCCAAAGTACACGACGTCAAATGTCGATCAGGTTACATTGTTATTGAATGCGTAAAGAAGTGCTTTATTGAGAAAAGATGGTTGTAACAACCGGTATGACGCGAAAAAATTTGTTCCAAGCAGGTACCCCTTGCAACCTCAACAGCTACGCTCCGTAAATTAAAATATGTGCCGTAAGGTTTATTAGTTAACAAGTAGTAAAGATTGTTAATTGGTCAATTATAAATTTAAATCTTTTTTTGTTATAGCTGTGACGGATCCATAGCAATTACAACAATCCCTGTAAATGAATGATGAAAAGCTTACTGGCAAAATTTTCTAAATCACTCAGGAGATTGCCTCAAGAATTCGATGACTGCCGATAATCATCATCATCACTGAAAATTCATAGTTTCAACTCGAATTCATTAATAAGTTGTGAAAGTCATCGGTGAAGGCATGCCGTAGTCCAGTGAAGGCGTACAAAGCCTACACCAAAGGTTACACTAATAGAAGGATCGGAAAAAGTTATAATAACCTTTTAGTTAAAGATACGTCCATCTACGTCTACAGACTACATCAGTAAAAGCAACTGTAAGACTTGTAATTCAAAAGTACACAAGATTTGTGAATATATACCTCCTTACTAAGCATTACCTCCTTATCAAGAGTAGGGTGTGACATAACAAATGAGAAGCTACGGAAGGACAACTGATCCTTCATGAGCAAATGCATGGGTATTTGCTTCACTTTCTTTGCTTTGTTTCTCTTTTTCTTCTTGGTACCGCCTCGTGGGAATGTGTTCTTTAGTATTTTTGCAAAGAGCGATGAGCTAAACAGCATGTTAGCACGTGTTTTCACGTTCTGCGCCCTTGCTCCAGCTCTGCGGCGCAATACCATCTCTCACAGGTTTAAAGGGCCCCTGCAACACTTCTTCAGCATGGTCAGAAAGCACTGCCGGTCGGTAGTGGAGGCCCCTGAGAACACACACGGTGAGCCAAACATGTTAGCGCAGCACGCGGCCTGGAATTTACAATTAATTCTCAAAGTGGGCTACTAATCGCTCCCTCTTCTCTCGACAAATGATGCCATAAACCCAAGTGAGCACGCGATAAAACCAAAGTCCATGGCCATTGGCTTATTTCAGCATCGTGAGCTGCACAGTTATCGTGGCCGCCGCGGGATGCCGCTACGTGCCCGCGCGCTCGCTCGCGATCACACTGAAATCCGCGCCTTCCAAGAAAAAAGAAAAAGAGAAAAGAAAAAGAGAAAAGAAAGGGCTCAAGGTCATGACGCGCACTGACGATCAGGCGTAGCTTCACGCCACCTCGTCATCCCGCTCCCCTGCGTAGCTTTCAGCGCGCTCGCTGGTACGAAAGGAGAGAGAAAGCGCTTAAAGTGTGCGGCAAATCCCTGTAACTCCGCTCGCACTTGACGGATTCTAAAAAATTTTTGCGGCAGTCGATTCGTGAGGCAATATACTCCTTTAATGAGTCTATTCGATTATTACTTGGAAAAGTGTTGCAGGGCCCCTGTAAGATTAATAATTGGCAGTCTCGAACTCGGAAAACTTATAAATCAGCGTCACTCAGTTGCAGGGGGAAACAAATAGTCATTCACAATATGAAACCTCTCCGTCGAAATAGCGTGGTGTGCGTTACGCAGCACTGTGACTAAATTTCTTCTTTTATCTTTATGAGTAATTTCAAAGCGGCTGCCGAATTTTTTCTTACCTGATGACCAAGGCGCTCCGCTGGGATCCATGACACCGGCGGCTTATCCTTTCGTCGTCCTCTTCTTCGCCTCACGACGAAATGAAGGGGACACGGAGTTACGTTTAATAACCAAGCTTTACCGAGGAGTAGTAATGGTAGAAGAATAAAAAAGTAATCTCAAGATGAAAAAAAAACAAGCAATATTATGCTTCGGCAAAGAAAAAAAACTGTATCTACGCTCCAAAAAAATAAAAAAAAAAACATTTACGATGTTACTGTATCCAGTGTTGAGTGCCGCTACGTTACAATTTAAAACATCGAAGCACCGAAATAACCCTTTCTCGATTTTACGAACTCTGTGCAGTTGTCGGTGAAACTCTATGCGGTGAAACTCTATAGGCACCGTCCACTGACCAGAGGGAGCTGCGTTGCTCGCAGTGGCTCGTCCCAAGTTCGCCAACATTAGCCGCTAGGGGCACGCGGAAAAAACAGACGCGCCCACGCGTCCCTCCTTTAGCCCGGCCATAGCCCGCCCACTCATTCAGGGTGTAGACGCGCGCATCGCGTTCCATTTTGTCGGAGCACCTCTCAATATTGCCTTTTTGATCCGCTAGGTTGTGCGTTCTGGCGCTTCAGTCACACTAGAAAACTCCACTGGCGGGGCGCGCCTCTCTGAGCTGCTTCACGTCGCAGAGGTTTGTTCACTAACAACCAGCGAGATGCCACAAAGGGTCTGTGGCGCAGCTTACAGCAACCTCGCAATCCCTTCGAGACGGGCTGTTCTCGCTGCTGACGTCGCGTTCAAGCGAGTGCCAGCGCTCGCTTGTTGGAGGACCAGCAATGTTGGGAAGTTACATCTGCTGTGGTCAGGAGCGGTGACTCTGCTGTAAGTGCCCGTACACATGCCAAGCAGCGTTTCGATTGCGTGTCGATGACATTAAAGTGCGCGGTGGCTCTGCTGCAAGTTCTCGCACGCACGTGGGCAGTGTTACGTGGCATTCAATATGATACACTGACATCATCCTATTGATTGCTTGCACGTGACGTCATGACGTAGATTCTTAACGTATCGGAGCACCAACACGGCGGCTTTGATGTTGTCAAGGCAGCCTTATCTCGTGGCGGTTGACCTAGTTCAAGGTGATACTACGCCACCGGAACATTATTGGCCTCTGTGCGTGCATAACAAAAGAATCTGCATGTGATGTATTGATAAATTTAACGTGAAATTACAAACTTCGCCACCCCCTATGTTTGTAGTCCGACATGGCGATTTCAATGACGTCAGTGCAAGACATCTACTGGATGGCTTGCACTGACCGATTAGTTCCTCATCCTTCGACTCAATTCTAAATTTCCCCCTTTGTATTAACCGCCGGTTTCATGAGCGATCTCCCGTAGTGGGTAAGAGCCAAGTCTCAAGGGTCAAGCAAGCAAGCCAGCCACCGGACAAGGTACCGCCCGATTCATGGCCGGTCCCACCGGGTGGGCTGTGCCAGGCGACTAAGAAACAAACCACCAACCAGCCAGTGACCACCGGTTCTGTGTGAACGCCACGGATTCGTTCCCGGTAAAGGCAAAGGAAAACCAATTCCGATCGCCTGTCTTGCCGTGATCCAAGGGCTCAACACCATCGCCATGTCACAGGGTACGCGAGCATGTGTGCAAACTGAGGAAGGGAGATGGCATGTTTTCGTTTGCGCATAGCTCAACCATTTCATTGTAAAGCCCTCGATAGCGCTTTGGTTACCGACTGTGCATTACGTTAGACTCTTCATTGCGTACTCGGGTGGCATAGCAACGCCGGTGGGCCTTCAAACCCTTAAAGAGGCCCTGCAACATTCTTTCAAGTAATCATTGAATGGCTTCAGTGAAGGTGTTTATTGCCTCACGAATCGATGTCCGCAAAAATTTTTAGAATCCGTCAAGTACGAGCGGAGTTAAGAGATTTGTCGCACGCTGTAATTGCTTCCTCGCTCTCGTCCCGACGAGCGCGCTGGGAACTAAGCAGGGAGGGATGGCGCGGGGGAAAGAAGTTAAGTCACGCGGCGTCACGACCTGGAGCACTTTTTCTTTGTTTTTGTTTTCTTAGAACACGCGGCTTACTTTCAGTGAGATTGCGAGCGCGCGCGCGCGGGAGCGTGGTGGCCTCCCGCGGCGGTCGCGGTAACTATGCAGCACACGATGCTCAAATCAGCCAATGGCCATGAATTTGGGTATATGGCGTGGTCATTTGGGTATATGGAATTATTTGTAGAGAGAAGAGGGAATGATTTTTAGCTGACTTTGATAATTAATTGTAAATTCTAGGCCGCATGCTGCGCTATAATGTTTGGCTCGCGCATTCTCAGGAGCCTCGACTACCGATCAACAGCGTTTTCTGTCCATGCTGAAAAAGTGTTGCAGGGTCCCTTTCATAAAGCGGTAGTGATCAACACTGCTCGTTAAACGTTATCGTTCGCCTAATGCAATAAAACTTCTCGGTGAGTGTGTAGTGCAGGAATCCTACCCACAGCTGCTTCGCATTTACATTTTAAGCGAGGCTTTTATCACCAACGGGCTTCAGCGGCGTCGTACGCTAAAAATCCGGCGCTGGCGAGCGTAAAGAAATGCGGCCCTCGAAGGAGCGCTGGTCAGATGCGTACTTGTGCGCGCCGCTTTCCAATAACTGATGCTCTCTCGATCGTGAACCTGTCAACGATCAGCCGTTTCGGATATTACAATGTGATCTTTTATCGAGATGACTCGTCATTTCACGTTGCCACATTCCATTGTTGCATTTCGTTGTTTCACGCATGACCGTCGTTGTCGCCTGTAGCAACTGAAGTGCTGCGCTGCTAAGCATGTTGATGAATGTCCAATGCCCGGCATGGAGGGAGGAAACAGTCAGGAGGGAGCATTGTGTAATGCGATATGATGAAGAAAAAATAACATGGCTGATCCCTCCGTCATAGGAATTGGTATAACACGAAAGTGGCACGTGTCTTGACAGAAGTTGTTGATTGTTTACTTTACATTGATATATGAGACCTTGTACACAACGTCTATTGATGTGTGACAGCTATAGCACCGTTTCCCGTGGATGCACTCGCGTTGACGCCTAGTGGCAAATCTCCATTCCGACGACTAACGCCCATGATCATGATTTAACCATTGTGGTAGCTGAAGTTGTCAACATATACCTGGACCCAGTATGTGGTGAATGTCGCGCAAAGATGGCATAAACAAGCACATAATAAACACTGGTACTAGATCTTAACATCTATAGAGCACAAAAGGAAGAAGGCACAGAGATACGACGCGGACACAGCACTTCACATTCTTTCACTGGTACTCGGTATTCACTCCTTCAGAGCGTTGTCAATTGAGGAGAGAGACGGCAAGGCGTGCACTCTCGAGTAATAGGGTAACATACCCCTATTCTTATGCATACACTACCACCACGACCTGTTTTTTTTATGTAGCGGCCGTGCTACCACATTGCGTTTCAGGAACGCGGGAGGCAGAGGTTCGTAGCTTCAGCCGTGAACGCTCGAAGGCGTTTCGCTTCCCGCTAGCGTCTGTCCGGCTCCACCGAGACGTGATATTGGCCGTCGACATCGTTGCCTTTCTGCGACGCTTATTGCAGCAGTTTTATTAGTCGGTCGTGCTATCGCACTCGAAGCAGTAGGAATAGGAGAAACACCGTTGGTGCATATGGAAGCTGCACTATACTACAACGAGCCCTCACACGCTAACTCGAAGCGAAAGGCAATGAACGTAACTGCGTCTAGAGCGCCTCCTGGATGCTAGCGCGGCCGGCGTTCCTCTCTGGAATCGTGGTGCCCTAACTGCGTTGTCACCGAATCGCTCCCTGTCGGCGCTCGTTGGTGCCATGACACAGTACTTCACTTCACCGCTCTCAGGCGGCAGCACCACCACGTCCCTCCTAGAGTTACTCTATATGTTACCTTTAGGTAGCAGAGTTGCGCATCTGTCTTCCAAACGCCGCTAGCAACCATGCGTTGCGGAGAAGCTGACACTCGAGCCAATTTCTGTATGTCTCGATGGCGCCGCTGCAGCGAACTGGATTGACACTAGTCATTCACAGTAAAGTTAATCACCGGTCTTCGACACGCCAAACATGTCGATCGGTGACTCGGTAGGCATGTCGCCTGCAAAAACGGAGTGCGTCTTCGCCGCATAGCTGTGGTTGCTAGCCAGACCTATGCGCAACTATGCTACCTAAAGGTATATGCTACCTAAAGGTAGCATATACAGTAACTCTAGCCCCGCGAACCAAGAGCACCGTGCGAGAGAGAATGTGTGAGAGGTATAAGGCGCGTTTGTGGAGCAGCGTGTATCGTCGTCGGCAGCGCAGTGGGTAGAGCGCCGGGCACCTATCGTCGCGGACCGAAAGGTCGTGGGTTTGATTCCCACCGACGGAACTTTTCTTCTTGTTTTTCTTTTTCATCATTTAGTGCACATTCTATGAACGTCCTATCTGTGGCGGAAATACGTCAGTGAAGTCTTGCTGGTCCCCGACATAAAACACTTTCATGTTAAAAAACAGTATATGCACACACACGCCAAGCTTCACTTGCTCCGATTTTCCGATAGGGCAAGGGCTCCCGAAACTTTTTTTTAGGTACGTTAATGTTTTCTTCAAAGGCTTCAAAAGAGTTGTTTCGTCACCTCGTACTGTTTCTCATTCCACTTCCTATATCAGTCATGCAGAAACCAACGAGCCCCGTTCGTTGTGCTCCCGGCCTCGAGTACCTGGCAGTCTTAGATCAAGTTATAGTGCAGCAGCAAGTGGAACTCGCAGAAGGTAAGAAGAAAGTATAGAGAAAGTCTGGTGGTAGCTGCAAGTAACAAAGTTGATGTGGCGGTTGCATCGGCACTATATGTGGTGCATTTGATAGCTTTATTGAGCGCTTCCTTCCTGTCGTCTAACATCCCTTACTTTGTTACTTGGAACTGCAGCCACACTTTGCCATGCAGTACCAAATAGCCTGCATTGACGCCCTTGTTCAGAAGTATAGAGGTTAGCCATACATTTTTTTTTTTCCATTATTGAGGCAGCACTACCACAATAGGCAGCAAATGTTTGGGGCTTCAAAGCGCTTTGCGTGTGCTGTCTTTGAGTTAAGCAAGAAGTACGAGCTTTAGAGTACAATGTTTTTCGCTCACCGTGGGCGCCTTGCGCTTGCTGCGCTACGGCGGCTTGAAATGCAACTACTACGAAGAATAATCTAGAGCAGATACAAGAATCTGCTTATAGGCACACGTATTCTTTAAAACTGTTATTTAAACCGTGCAGTGGTAATGAATTCATTGGCAATAAGCATCATTTCTGCGAGTATAAATTGCTTACCGTCATCAGCCAATACGACGCAACCGTGAGTCGCCCGCCGCGTTAGGCCTAGCTCTCCAAACGACAACCGACGTCAAAAACAGTGGATATTTTCCCACCAGTCTTTTGCTGAATGCGTGAGATTGGAGGAAGTGGTAGCCTATGCCAGCATGTATTTATTAATCATAAGTTACTTTTGAAGTTGGGCCAGTTTGGCCCTGACGAGAGCCGTGACTTCGATGGGTAAGGACATGTCTATTGACGCGAAGTTTTCAGGGTAGGCTTGCATCTCGCACATGCACAGTCGCTTCGACACTATTTGTTGAGGAGCCCCCTATTCTAAAGCTCCAATATTTAGACTTGACGGTTGCTTCGCTTTCGTCTCTGTGCTGCTGTCGTTACACACACGCTCACGTCACGCATACGACTGACCACATCACACGAGAGAGAGAGAGAACAACTTTATTGTGGTCCGTTACAGACGTGGGGAAGAGCATCCCCCGCGCCCACCCGGCTATTCCCACGTGGGGACCGACAGGTCTAGCCTGTGGGCCCTGTCGCGGGCGTATCGGACGGTCAGGATTTGGTCTTGCGGCTTCGGGCTGTGCAGCATGGCTTCCCATCTGGGCTTGCTGTAGGTTGGGCCTAGCGACCCGCACTCCAAGAGCACGTGAGCTAGGGTAGCGACCTCCTGACCACATGCGGTGCAGGAGGCGTCAGGGCACTTATGCGGGTAGATTTCGTTAAGGTGTGCGAGTGACGGATACGAGTGTGTCTGCAATAATCGTAACGAGACCGCCTGAGCTCTATTGAATTTGGGGTGAGGAGGTGGAAACTCTCTTCTGGCCATGTAATAATATTTGGTGACCTCGTTGTACGTGCTTGGAGAATCTTTGTGTGCCCCGTCGAAGTCGGTTGTCGAGTCGTCGCCCGTAAGGTGAGCGGTGCGGTCAGTTAACGCGCGCGCCGCTTCGTGGGCGGACTCGTTGGGGTTGACGGCAACTCCCTCGATCGAGCCGACGTGTGCGGGGAACCAGTAAATGGTGCAGGTGTGAAACACGCTATTGTCACGAAGATTAAGAATACGGGCCGCTTGCTTAGCGATGCGACCTCTTTGAAATGCCTTGATGGCGGTTTTCGAGTCACTGTACACCTCCCCGCATCGATCGTCGATCAGGGCGAGGGCTATGGCGACTTGTTCTGCAATTTCTGGTTTCGAGGTTATGACAGTGGCGCAGTTGGTTACCGATCCGAGTGGATCTACGACTGCGACTGCGTATTTCTTGCCGTCCTTGTGCGCGGCCGCGTCGACGAAGCGTGCGGGTGCGCCGTTCTTGCCCAGTTGTTTCAGTAGGGACTTGGCCCTCGACGTTCTTCGCCCTTCGTTGTGGACAGGATGGATGTTGCGTGGGATCGGGGCGACCGTGATTTCTTCCAGCGCCGCTTTCGGTATTCTTGCATAGTCGTCGCCGCCGGAATCGCTGGTGGGGTTTAATCCTAATTCGGCGAGGATTCTTCGGCCGGTCGTTGTGCCAGATAGTCTTGCCAGTTGCGATCCCTTTTCAAAATTTTAAAGCGAGCTTTCCTGCGATGAAGTTAGCCCAACTAATCGCGGTTGGTCATTTCTGAAAACAGCATGTTCAAGCGCTGTTTGCTTGCGCTATGACGAGGAAAATGTAGGCTCGGCTCTGTTGATACAAACACGGACAATAGACAAGCCCCGCACGTGCATCTTGGACCTCCCCTCCACTTGAAACACAACAGGCACCGCCATTAGTTAGGCGAATGTGTAGCGCAGGGAAGCGCAGTTGCGGATGGTAACGCTTTACGGAACCCCTAAAGATACTAGATGAGAAGCTACGTGCTTGGTATGGCATTTTGCATGTAGGTCAGTGAACTTGTTGAAGCATAAATTCGCACATGTTTATTTTGCTAGGCCGGTATGGTTTCAGAACCTTTAGTATTGTGATTTCTCGTATTCATGAACTAATAAGCTGTCCCTGCACGAATATATTGTAAAATGGCTGTACGAAGAAGGCGTTATACAAATCAGCTGCATTCGTCGATCTGTTGACCTCCCCTTGACGTCTGTTTTCTTACGTTTAATGCTTTGATATTAAGACGCTTCTGGCGGGATATGTTATTCGAGGCCAGCTTTTTTAGATGTGAAGCATCCTGTAGCGGAGTTCAATCCAATGGTGGTGGTGGTGGTGTGCGGCGTGACCACCCTTACTGCGCATGCGCAGGCCCTCTCCCCAAACCTCCTCTCCCTCTCCACTTCCCATATCCCCTGCACCTCTCCACATCCCCTCTCCCATTTCCCCCTCCCCCTCTCCACTTCCCCTTTCCTCTCTCCCTCTCCACTTCAGCTTATCCATTTCCCCCTCATCCTCCCCTTTCCCATTCTCCCCTCCCCTTCCTCCTATCCCTCTCCACTTTCCCTCTCTCCCCTTTCCCTCTCTCCCCTCCCCCTTCCCACTCCCCCTCTGAAACGCGGGCTTACATGCCGAAATGCTGCTTTGCATCGCCTCATGGTCCCCTTTAGCGGGAGATGGTGTGAGTTTTTCTTATCGATCGCATTCAATTGCTAGTTATTGCGTATATAGTACTGACAGCTAGCCTTCTTTATTACCATGTTTCATGTATTCTAATTGTATCCTGATCGGCATTAATGTATAATGCACCAGTGTCGATCGCCGTGTACGGTTGTTTCGTTTTTTTTTGTACTTAACTTTATGATGCCCGCATGAAAATGAGAAAATAAACTTTGGAAAATGTAACTTTCTATAATTTGACGTTTACGCTTTCCAGCTGTTCTTGGTATCGAGACTTCCAACCGTTACGTCGCCAAAAACTCGACTGGCCAGTTCATCTACAATCTGAAGGAAGGTGAGAACATCTCTCGTACGCTTCGTCTGTATAGTAACTCGTGTACTGCGATGAAAACGTCCGATGAAGCAAAGACAGTTTCGGTGCTGAGTGCCACAAACAAAATCGGACTGCTTTAGCCTATCTGTAAACGCACCCGCCACGGTGGTATAATGGTGATGGTGCTCGACTGCTGACCCGAAAGTCGCGGGATCGAATCCCGGCCGCGGTGGCCGCATTTTCGGTCGAGGCGAAAATGCTTGAGGCCCGTGTACTTAGATTTAGGCGCTACAGTGTGCAGAGTTGGGCTAGTTGATTTAACTTCATGGTAAAACAGCGCAAAAAGACGAAGACACGAGATGGAGGACCACACAGGACAGGCGCTGGTCCTGTGTCGCCACCAGCGCCTGTCCTGTGTGGTCCTCCATCTCGTGTCTACGTCTTTTTGCGCTGTATTACAATTAGATTTAGGTGCACGTTAAAGAACCCCAGGTGGTCGAAATTTCCGGAGCCCTCCACTACGGCGTCCCTCATAATCATATCGTGGTTTTGGGAATTTAAACACGAACATTTATTAATTATTATCTGTAAACGTGTTCGGCCTCCTGAAGACGTGGACAGCAAAAACGACGCTGGGGACGACACCTCGTGACGCTTTGCCGAACCACAATGCGTTGTACAGGTTTTCGTGTTACATGAGTGTTCCTGTCGAAGAAAAAAAAAAAGACTTAAGTCGCTGAGGAAGCCTAACGCCAGCATGCTAAGCACACTACGGTTATAGATAGCAAAAATACGTCCTTGTGGTCACAAAACTTGGCGCCAAGGCGTAGAGTCACCAACCCTGGTTTTCGCGCTGTGTCATCTGGAGCGCGATATATTCGGCCAATTGGCAGTACCTCAATAGAGTAGCTAAAATTCTATGTTATCCCTGCAGCAGAAATTGGTATCGTGCCGCTGACGAATGAAGTATGTTGGAGTAATACAGAAACATTTTGAAACCAGTGTTCCAGACTTGATAACCAGTCCTTTAGTCACATATGTACCGGAGCTGTTGTAGGATCTGGCGCACAATCTTAAATATTTGGAGGGCGGAGGAAAAAATGAATTAGGCTGAAATGAAAAAAAAATAATAAACAAGGCAAAATGTTCTGTTATCCTGTGGCACGGATCTTGATAAAGACAATTCTACTCACCTCGCGGATGTTGTTTACCGACACATGTCCCTGTGACTATAAAAGTTATTTTACTGAGATAGCATTTATATGGACAATTGAGGCGCTTTTTTGCCGTCACCGTCATGTTCCTTATAAAGTACAAATCGTTTGCATAACCCCACACTAGTACACCGCGTACCATTTTATGACTCCCCAACTTTGTCCTTTATTCGGCTATTGCAACTCGTCTAGCGACTGAGTCGTGAATAATGTGCCCGCACAATACCACTCACTAAATGAGGAATTCAGAAGCGTCGCTTGAATTGGAACTTCATTCGTTAAAGCTGTTAGCTGCCAGCCTATGGTTCGTATAACATTCTAAGTTGTTGCTATCGCATTCATTACTTCGACCCTGTGGCGAAACTGTATCTTTTTTTTTTGTTACAGATTCGAGCTGTTGCGCGAAGTATTGCATAGGGGCAAATCGATGCTTCGTGATGGACGTCCTGGACCACGAAGGCCACGCTGTTATGCGTTTCGAGCGGCCCCTGCGATGTGTGCACTGCTGCTTTTTGTGCTGTCTGCAGGTGAAGTTTATGCATATTTTTAGATACTCTACTCGGCGGCTAGTTTAACGCTCGTGAAAAAGTTCTCAGAAGCACTGCCTTTGGAGAGCTCGAGCTTTGCTTCGAGTGCAGTGACAAGGCCTTAAATCAAATTGAATGGCGAGAAAACGATGCGGGGGCTGCACTTATGAACGTATGACGGTCTTTGCCAGTTGGAAAGATATGTGAAAGAAGATTTCACAGTTTTAGTAAGACTTTAAACGTTCAACATACAATATCATTATACAAACGCCTTTCTACATTGCGTAAACTGTAGACCTCTTTTTGGATCATTTGGTATACAGTGACAAGCAAAGCGCGAGGAAATATTGTTTTTACAGGAGTAGTGTGCAATCGAAATATAACTGTATAGCACATAAACGGCATTACTTAACTTGCGGGATCTGGTGTACTCGTATACCTCAGATATGAAATATAGCAATACTGTGAAGCCACTGTGGCGTAGACAGAGGGGAGGGGGGAGTTCAGGGGGTTCAACCCCCCCCCCCCACGAAATTTTTAAATTTTGCATCTGTATATATACACGCACACATACAAACGCACGCACGAACATACATAAAATATGCTTTAACCACCCCACCCTCCGAAAAAAATTTGTGGCTACGCTACTGTGTGAAGGAGTACCTTGTAAAAAATCAGTGAAAACAAAAAAGCAAATTTCACTCAAATGATTCCAGTGCACTAATGTTAAATGAAAATACGCCGCTGGGGACTGTTATATAGCAACCAAATAATATAGTACAATAACAAACGCCTATGTTTGCACTGGCTTTGTTACTCTTGTCTTGGAGCAATCACCAGAAAACGAGCGTACGCAATATTTGTTTCTTTAACGGCATTCAACGCGATAACGTCGAAGAGTCAGTGTCGCAGAAATCGCGGTCTCAGTGTCGGCGGCGTTGTCCGTGAGCGAAAAATGCCGACGGACGCAAACATGAAAACTCTCAAGGGTTCCTCATGTATTCGCCTAAGACGAATCGAAGGCGAAAGCCATCTTTTTTTTCTCAGTCGATGTATTGATGCTCCCCTGCCCCCCCTCCGAAAGCTTTCTGTACCTAACGTGATTTCGCATTGCCTCCAGGATCGGAGGCATTGCAAGCTTTCTGCGTCTCATCTGGTTTTGCGGCGGCTCCGTGATCGGCCCACCTCTGACCAAGCGACGATGTCGTGTGGTGTCGTCACCAAGTGACAGCACGTTGTGCTACGTCATAGCGCCGTCGTGATGACGTCACGAACTTTGGTGACTTGTGACGTCATGATGACGTCATCACGCGATGATTTTTGCAGCACTCGTGTTGCGCCGACGCCGCCGACGGTTAATTTCCGCGCTTGATGAGGCATCTAAGGCTTTCGTATAAAAAGAAAATCTGGGTTGTAGCAAGAATTCGAACCTATAGGCATTCCGCGCGGCAGACCAGCGCTCTACCTCAAAGCCACGCCAGTCCTTGAAACTGGTTTGGAAAAATACCTTATACGGCCGCCATATCGGGCGAGGAGTGGCGTTAACAGATGTAATATTGCGTGGCAGACGTGCAGAATCGCAGCAGGTGTCACGCCATGCTAACTGCGTAATGACTGTGTGGCTTAAAAATACCCACCCATTGCAAGTACACATCATAAACGATCATTATGACCACGGTCATCATGATCATCATCGTCATCATCTACAACAATAACAACAGCAGCAGTAGCGAAGTGTGCAGCGACATAGTGCCCGTATTGCCTTCTTCACACGTAGTGGTTACTTCGCCGCAACGCAAGGCTATCACTTATGGCCTAGTGGGTGCCTCGCAATTGTACTTGCAGTTAGCGCACTCTGGGGGAGTTTGCGACGGCAAAGTTTACGCGCACAGACGTCCCCTTCCTCACGAAACGGTTAAGGTGCCCACCGAGAAATGGAGCGTGACAAGCAAATGAGAAAGCTAGGGATGGGAACTGGGCCCGAAACGCTACCGCGCCCCCCTCTTAAATGCGAAGCTTAAGCGCCCTCCAAGTTTCTCCACGGCTTTTCCTATTTCACCATATAGGTAGTGGAAGTTCAAGCTCCACCAGGAACTCTCATCGGCCGTGTGTGTCAACTGTGGTCCATATGCTATCCGTCGTACGGAATTTACGACACAAGTGGGAACAAGACGTTGAGTATTGTGGGTCCCTGCTGCACCTACAGCATGCCCTTCTGTTGCGACGTTCAGTTTCAAGTGAGTGGGCGTGCCCTTCATCTCCATTACATTTGAATGCAGATCAAAATTAAACATTTTCATTTCATGTCATCATTATAAGAGCGTCGGCACTCGAAATGCGACAGGAGTTATGACGGAGAGACGTAGGGGTTTCTAGTACAAATACCACATTATACTGCAGCTTGCTTATGATAAGAGTTTGGCAGATGATTCAGTCATTAGACTGAAGTCGGATGATGACATTGTTGCATTTTAAATGCATATATCGTTTCTTTGACTACCTCCCAGTCATTTAGACACATATACCGATAGTGTATCTATCCGCCAGTGACGTCACACACACGCACGCGCGCGCGCGCAAACAAGCACACGCACGCACGTAACGGAAAAAGCAACGAGGTCATAGCCTCAATCATAAGAAGCTGTAATTCCACCACGTGTTTATCTCCAAGGTTAAATCAGCGAACGGCGTGGAAGTGGGGAAGATCACCAAGCAGTGGAGCGGTGTCGTCAAGGAGGGATTCACAGATGCCGACACCTTCGGCGTCACCTTCCCGATGGACTTGGACGTCAACATGAAGGCCAGCCTGATTGCGGCCACTATGCTCATCGTAAGCACCACATTATATTATCTGTACTACTCGCTCGTACAGTTAAAAAAAAAATCCTCTACGATAGCAAATATATATATATATATATATATATATATATATATATATATATATATATATATATATATATATATATATATATGACGAAGGCAGGACCTCCTGCCGAAACGTTAGTAAAACTTGTTTCGCACGTTTTGTTTTCCTTTCTATATATATATATATATATATATATATATATATATATATATTATATATATATATATATATATATATATATATATATATATATATATATATAGTCTATTGATAGTGTTTTTATGCAGAGCATTTTTAATTTTTTTTGCCAGGCAGGTACACCTTTCAAAACTGATTTTATTTATGTCTGGAAAAATGAAGGTGCGTTGAGAATGGAATCGGAAATTTACTGCACACTCGTCACTCGCAGGCAGCGCTCGGTCACATATAAACTTTTCACTCGTGTAATATTTGCAAGAAAACTTCGTATCATATGAGTAACTACCACAATAATACGGCCCGTTCGCGAGCGAAAATTCGAAAATTAGGGCTGTCGCTTCCATCCCGAAATTTATACGCTATGTTAGTTGTACTTGAATAAAGGCTCAAACACTACCTTTCCCATGTCGCCTTGATTGATCACCGTGCCGCGCAAAAAGAAATATCTCATTTGTATTCACGACCAATCCACAAATAAAAAAAATATTTTAAGCTCTCTACTGAAACACATGCAGAATGGCGAAGTGTAATCCAGATTCCTCCTCCTCTCTCTCTTTTATGGCGGGGCGCATAGTCGTGTGCCCATTTTGACACATAAAACACCATGTGTTGATATTCTTCGTTCATTTTATTGCAGGACTACATGTTCTACGAGACAACATGCGGCCAGGGCTCTGGTGCTAAAGCCACATGACGTGCTTCAGGCTACGATAGGCTGCTGCTATTCCACGCCTTCTGCCTAAGGCTGCTGCAATTCTACGATAACAAGCAGTCGCACGATCATACTTTGTGGGGTCTGGATATGAGCCGCTCTCGGAACACACGGAGACAGCTCACGCCGTCCGACAAACCAACACTTGTACATTTATTAACCTCTTTTACATACGACGAGCTCGCCTGCCGAATTTAATACACAACTAGTAACACGCTAAGTAACCTTATACAATGCCAGTACAATACCCGGAAAACATAACACCCACCCAAGACAACATAAGACATACAATGCACTGCGAATGCGGCGTCGCCGATGTTCGACTCACCACGTGGGACCCGCGAGAAACGAGCCGCGGTAACGTCCCCCACGGACCAACTGCGGGAGACGTCCATCCACGCACGCAGCCAAACCCCCAAAGATACTTGCCGCTATTTTCTGTATGCCGGTCTATCCTCGCCGACAGGGCGGCACCACCGTGCCACCTTATACCGCGCGATCACAGCGCCATTTCTCGCACGGCGGCTAATCTTCTGGACGCGTGTGCGCATGAGGCGCAAACGACTTTACAGGGGTGATAGCACTCCTACAACTTTGGACTGTGGCTTTTACACACACACACAACACACACACACACACACACACACCACACACACACACACACACACACCACACACACACACACACACACACACACACACACACACACACACACACGCACGCACGCACGCACGCACACACACACACACACACACACACAACACCACACATACACATATATATATATATATATATATATATATATATATATATATATATATATATATATTATATACATTATATATATATATATATATATATATATATATATATATATATATATATATATATATATATATATATATTGACAGTCAAGTGCGCATCGCATAGGAACTCTGGTCGTTTTTCTTTTTTAATTGAGAAAATCGGAACGCTATATATATATAGTTTAGATTATCCACTCAAGCCGCTCCCATAGCAGCGAGACCATGTCGCGCTTACGAAGTTCTGTATCTACGCGGCGGTGTCATTCTCTTGGCGCTATACTCACGGTCATGTCACGTTCACACAAAACGCACATATAATCGCGCATATATAATCGACACGCATGTATAATCGACCTCACGCACACGTAACATACTAGTAACATACGCGTAAACGCAAAGACGTAAGCATAGTTGAACCTAGGATGCTTCACATGATTGAGAATTTAAGATTGCGTCGAAGTGTACATATTTTTCTACATGGTGCTTGCCTAAAGGTGAAGCAGGTACTCCACCGCTGTCAATTTAGAAAACAGATACATGCAAGCAAAGAGGAATGTAGCGCGGGTCAAGACTGAAGAAGAGGAAACAAAAGCAAAAATATGCGGAGGCTAAATTTTAGTAGTTCGATTCATAAATTTTGGCGGAACCCGTTATAAGTGTTCCACGCTTTTATACTTTCAAAACAAGAGATTCTTGAAGGAATGTTTGGAACAACTCTTCCAAACATTGTCTTTAAAAGGTTTAAAATACGCTGTGTCCATGTCTAGGTACCTTCACTTACGAAATTGTTGGCATGCACCATCATAAGGTGTGAGTCGCCGTAGCCTGCACTTCGACCTGCGAGAATAACGTTGCGATAGCTACGCCGAAGAAATATTAAATATTAAAGTAAAATTGTTTACACAAAAATTTTTGAAGCCACCAATCCATATTAATGTAATATCTGGGGTTTAACGTTCCAAAACCACGATATGATTATGAGAGACGCCGTAGTGGAGGGCTTTGGAAATTTCGACCACCTGGGGTTCTTTAACGTGCACCTAAATCTATGTACACGGGCCTCGAACATTTTCGCCTCCATCGAAAATGCAGCCGCCGCGACCGGGATTCGATCCCGCGACCTTGCGGTCAGCAGCCGAGCGCCATAACCACTGGACCACCGTGGCGGGGAAGCCACCAGTCCAAGAGGCCATGTGGGAAACTAAGTAGATAGCTTAGTAGAACAGAGATGGCGCTGCATGTCTGTCACGGCTAAAGTCACTTTAGTCACGGCTAGAGTTACTGTATATGCTACCTTAAAGGTAGCATATACAGTAACTCTAGTCACGGCTGTCGCACGTTAGCGCTTTCAGGTTTGCTATGTCGCAAATGTTTCACAAAACACTGGCACAAAGTCTCGGGCACAACTGCTATGGCAAGTCGGCTCTTTTAGAAACAGCCCTTTCAAAAATTCTAGTTCATGCAGGCGCGTCTGATCATTAATAGTTAGATTCGAATTGATCGCAAGGCTTGCATGCTCTTATCGACGCGAATTCGAGCGAAATTAGATTCACGTGCGGATTTTGCATGTTCCTTTGCGCTTGCAATAGCAGTACATCGAATGAATTAAAAAAAAAGCGAACATCACAATAAGGGCAATATATGTAGTATGATGAAGTCTTCTCCTGCGTCCCTATAATAAGGAAAGCAACCTTGGAGAGGCACGAAGTATTGGTTCAATCTAACAAACACAAATATTTCGTAAAATAAAACAAGAAAAATGTCATCTACTCATTTATTGATAAGGTTACAACGCTACTGCATGGAAGAACATTGCAAATTGTTTAAACAAATAGCATTTGCTATATCAGTTGTACACTATGGTGTACAGGTTACCATAGTAACCGGTTTAAGCAACTACCGACACACACACACACAAAAAAGCTTTTCATGTGTATAGCTGCTGTGTGCTTTGCGTTGTACTTCACTTGTTTACACCAGAATATTTAGGTATCAAGCATAGGAAGACAAACGCTATGCGTTGGGCTCAGTGTGGTTCAGTAACGCTCCTCGAAGAGGACCGTTGCTTAACCGCACGAAGACCGTGACGAACTTGAATTTATATTTTTCTCTGAAGACACAAATACAAGTTCGTTTGCAAAGGCTCGCGCTTGAACCATTTTGTCGGGTTACCGCGGATACACACGACAGCATTGAATTGCCAATGCTATAGGTGTGCATAAATGGATCGGATCTGTTACCCTTTCCTTGTGTTTGAACTCTTAACTTTTTCAGCGACAAATCCGAGCCAAGTAACACGTTCTTTAACGTGCACCTAAATCTAAGTACACGGGCCTCAAACATTTTCGCCTCCATCGAAAATGCAGCCAGCCGCGGTCGGGATTCGATCCCGCGACCTTCGGGTCAGCAGCCGAGTGCCATAACCACTAGACCACCGTGGCGGGCGTAAGTTATCCTTTAAACGTCATTGTAGTCGGCGTACCTGGTAAGCGCACGATGTGCACAAAACTCCTCCATTTACAAAAACATGTCGATCCACCTCGTAACGCTTTACTCAAAAAAAAAAAAAAAATGCAGCATAGATAGCTACTCGCTGACTGCTTCGCATGAAAGCGATTCCAACAGTGCATGGGATCTGCCGAATTTTATTTACTGCATGAGTGGCTAACGAGGCATTGGAGTGTGTCAATAAAAGGATGTCATCGTCATCAACCTTCTTATGGCGGTCGCTCTCTCTCATATGACATTCAATGATGACCACAGATGGCATCGTCTTTTTTATTACAGCTTCATCTCGCGAATGGCGTTCAGCGCTCAGAAGAACTGTGCCAAAGACACTCTAAGCATAGGCGTGCACAGGGTTCCCCGTCAGGGGGGGGCAAAGGTAGGCAAAGGTTCACCGCAGCGCCCCCCCACCCTACTAAGTCACTGTATGGGGCAGATTTTGCGCCCCCCCCCCTCTTAGGTGACTAGAAGGGTCAATGTACGGGGCTGATTTTGCGCCCCCCCTCTTAGGTGATTAGGGGGGGCGGCTGCCCCCCCTGCCCCCCCTGTGCGCACGCCTATGACTCTAAGTGTACGTCCAGACTGGTGCAAGCTCTTTAGAGAGTACATTTTGTGGAACACAGATAGCGCCCAGTGTTCAGTTTCGCAAAGCGTCGTCACAAAAATATAACTGTCCATAATAAGAGCTTTCTTAGTACGAAGTTCACATCTCTTAATACCGTAATATAAGAGGTGCGGTTTACTCATCTGCAGTTTTCACTACGATAGAAAGGAGCTTAAAAGCATGAAAACTACCTTCCGGAAGTATAACTCGACGTTTTAGATTTGGCGGATAAATAGCGTCATGATATAAAAAAATAAAACCAGGCAGACAAAGAAAATAAAAACACCGGACGACGACAAAATGCATTAATCGTTGAAACCTGTTCTGCCTTAGTTACTACGCAACACCAAGCTCTGTCATAACGCTCACCACCTTAGTGTTTTCACAAAAAATTACCGATCTGATTTAAGCCTCTACTGAAGTACTGCAGGACTGGCTAATTCCCCGGCCAATGTGCTGTCAAAATCTGCCAATGAACTGACAAAATTGGCGGTGCATGTCGAAATCATTAAAAATAAATCAGAAAGCACATGTGCTATGTGCTATGTGCTATGTGCAATGTGCTATGTGTGCAACTTTCTTCGCCAGTGCATCCGGGAAGCTAAAGACAACCTAAAGAAAACCTAAAGTATTATGCTGTGCTTATTTCAAAAATATTCTCTTCTTCCTTGTGCGCCGGTCGACTCCTTGCTTTTCCTCGTAACTTTAAGTATATAGTCATGCTGGGTATTACGTCAAGTGTATCACTCACATGCGTCGCCAATGGCGTGTGCAATTATCGTTGTCTTTCGGATTCATCCTCTGTGATTGCTTCAGACATTCTTCACATGGATTAGAGGGCTTGAATATTCTGAGTTCATCCGTGGCCTCACTGCAAAAAGATACTCCTACACACTCAAATACCGATAGGCTTTGAAAGATATCTCTCAGATATGGGATCCAAGCCTTACTTTCGAAACTCCATTGCTGTTGGTATGTTGCGCAGCCCTCCAGCTATGAGAGGTGTTCCAGCTATCACCTTACTCAAACTGCAAAAAAAAAACAAGAAAAAAAAACAAAAAAAAACATGAGTGATATAATAGACGGTTATGAGACCCACGCTGTTCAATCTTCACTCCGTACCCACAGCCAAGATATTTCTTAGTGTAGTAATTACCCGTATAATACAAATGAGTACAATTATAAGCTTTTTAAAGTTTCGAGCTATGTTCGTATCGGGTTGACCTTGCTGCTTTTCTGTTTTCTTGCCTCTCTCTCTCTTTCTCTCTGCTTATCACACAAACACTTGGAAGCATAAGAACATTGCTTTCAATTTTTACAGCAGAGCTGTCATGTTCGAGGTTTGCCGTGTGTCTTTGATAGAAAATCATAATCATCATGAACCGGCATGCACTCAACCGCATCCCCTACGATCGGAAAGCGAGTGTCGTAACGCTAGGCTATCCAGGCACGCTAGCAGAGCATAGCATAGCGTTGTATAGTATAGTATAGCAAGGGGGTGAGAAATTAAAGTGAGGGTGAGGAGCATAGATATGAGGGTGAAAGGAGGGAAAGGAGGAGGGGAGAACGAGTACAGAGAGAGAGAAAGAGAAAGACAGAAATAGAAAGAAAGGGATTAGAGAAAAAGATAGAAATACAGAGAAACAGACAGAGAGCGAAAGCGATAGAAATAAGCACACACAAAAAAAAGATAGAAAAAAAGGAGAGCAAGCATAGCCATGTATTGTATAGTAAGCAAAGGGTGGAAAAAAAGAGAAAGAGGTGAGAGGGTAAATGCCTAGCCAAGCAGGAGCAGCTAGGTGCCCACAAGCTCTGCTGTGACCCAGCCTTCGCAAATTTTTTAGATGCGAAGCATCTTATGGCGGAGTTCAATCCGGTGGTGGTGGTGTGCGGCGTGACCACCCTACTGCGCATGCGCAAACCCTCTCCACACACCTCCACTCCACATACCTCTTCTCCACCCCCTCTCAGCTTCCCCTCCCCTTTCCCCTGCCCATCCTCCTCTCCCCTCTTCCTTTCCACTTTCATCCTCTCCACCTTCCCTCTCCCCCTTTCCACTTCCCCTCTCCCCTCCCCCTTTCCACTTTGCCCCTCTACACTCCCCCTCTGAAACTCCCCCGAAACGATGCTTCGCATCGCCTCATGGTCCCCTTCAGCGGGAGATGGTGCGAGTTTTTTTAAAACGCGGAGCACTTTAAGGGACCGGGCTGTCGTATGCTGTCGTATGCTGTCGTATGCTGTCGTATGTTGTCGTATGCTGTCATCGTATGCTGTCGCAGCTTGGCGTAACGCAGGCACAACCACGAATAGCATAGCCATCTGTAGCATATTGAGCGCGCGCTCCCGCCAAAGAGAAGTCTTCTTCCCGTTGTTCTTCGAGCACCTTGATGATGATGATGATAAAGGCGGAGCGCTTTAAGGGCCCGGAACAACCACGTATAAAATAGAAAAAAAAGGAAGCAAGCCAGAAATAGAAAGAGGGAGAAAGAAAGGGGAAAATAGGAAGAAATATGGAAAGAGCAAGAAAGAGAAAGATATCGATAAAGAGTGAGGCAGAAATAAATAGAAATAAAGACAGGAAAAAAAAAGACAGAAAGAAAGAAAAAAGAGAAAAAGAAAGAGAGAGAGAGGAGGAGGAAAGAAAGAGTAAACCGAAGAGAAACAGAGAAGGCTGCCCAGCTCCGCACTTCCTTCAGGCTTGGCGCCACTCGTGCGAAGCTGCCTTAATATTTATTTTTTGTTTTTATGCTCATGTCCTTGCCGCACAGATGAACTTGTTCTTGCTTCGACTAGTCATCCGTTGCTCACAGCCACTGTCGGCTGTTGGCCATAATTGTATAATCATGGGCCTCTTCATCACTTTCACTGCAGTTTTTCTTCTCTCTTACTCAGGCTTGCATCTCTAGGGTTATTAAGCGGCCGGGCGCGTTGGAAGGGGTGCGACGGGTTTGTAGCATGACGCAAGGAGAAGCACGACTCCGCTAACGAATAGCGAGTACAGAAAGGCGTGCATGTTTGATTGGAAAACTAAGTGAAAAAAAAAAAAGCCATCTCTGTGTCTTTTTAGGGATTAGATCCCAACTACATAGCCGAAGACGCCAGTCATTGAGAAGATTCTCCTTGCATCTAAGTGCCGTTACCCCCCCCCCCCCCCAATCATTGTCGTTTTCGTTTTCCTTTTTATTAATCTCGTATACGGTTTCTCATTCCACGTTCGAGCTCTAACGAGCTCTCGGTGCCGAATGGGACTGCTCGTATCATTATAATGACATTTCCGAGGTTGGTTGCGAGCGGAGGCGGTGTCTGTCGGCTAACGAGGTGGGCTTTTCGGCAGTCGCTTGCACAAGTGGCTGCGAACCGTCACCGCACGCCGCACAACCACGCGCGGTGTGAGAATGGCGAGTTCTGTGTCACATATGTATACGTCTAGTATATACGTATACAGAGTGCCGACGCCGGTCGTACAGTCCTTTCATTGCAACAGCAGCGCTGGCGTTTCTACTGCACGCTACTGCTATTTCTCTTATAGAGTTGCCGCTGCTTCCGCCGCGCATGACGGTGCTAATAAGACCGGTTTCGCCAGCTAATCACGTTCCCTCCTGTTGTATACGATGTCCTCATCAAGGTATACGAAAGCGCTGCGCGCGAATTGCACAAGCAAACTTCCACGCGTCGCCGGCTATGTCTCGACGACTCGACTCGAAAACGTCGTTCGCAAAAGAGACAGGCTGCACCTTACACCGCTTGCCACGTTTTCAGGCACAGGCGAGATGAGAGAGAAACATGCATTAGCTTCTCCTCGTCGCCACTCGCTCGTATAAACGCAAGAAACAGCGGTTTCTCTCTCGTCTCATTTCTCGTAGCCTTTCTTTTTGACTGGGAGCATCACGAAAACCAGGGAAAAAAATAAAAAACAAGAACAAAAGCGCACGCTCGTTATTGCTTGAGCGATGTGCTGGTGTCGCCTCCGGAGTTTGAAATGAGACCGCGCTTTGTGAATGCGCGAACGGTAAATTTCTAATTAGGCAAGACGCGGCGCCAGCTAGAAGACTCGGGAAACATTCATTCTCGAGCATTTTGTAAGACGCGACTGCTTGTCGTTATGATTCACGGTGCTCTGCCGCTTTTGCTAGAGTGCTATACTTCGCTTCGCATTTAATGTGTCATGCTGTCGGAGCTGGCAAACGGCGCCTTTCATTTTTAACGAGCTGCTTATTACGGCTCTTATGCATCTTTCTCAGACGTATGCCCACTTTTTTTCTCTCTCTCTTTTCTTTTTTTTAGTGGGAGAGGGGATGGAGAAGTAAGAGTAGTGGAAAGCATGCTCTGTGCACCAGGCGTCTACTCTGGCTGTTTTTCGATGACAGTGCCTGACGAGGTTGCTTAGCCTTTTGCAGAGGAGCTTCGATTAAGTAACAGCTGTTACAAAATGCATAATAAGAAGGGCGTTTCACGTACTAGTTGTGAAAAAGCGGCTTGTCTCTTTACAGCAGGTGTGGCAACCCAGTGTATGTGTGAAGCTTGCGAGCGGCTGTGGTCGCATGCCTCTTTATACTTTCGTATATATATGATCCTCGAGCCCCACAGTGCAGGGTAACAAATCAAATTTTATAGTTCTCATTAGTCTGCACACCTTTCGCCTTTTTCATTTCTTTCACTTTTCTATCTCTGTCATTGTTATTACGCCGAATATTTCTCGCTTTAGATTTCAAGGAAATATTGGGATCTCCAGCTCCTTCATTCTTCCCTTCCCCATTCTGTCTCTCTCTCTCTTTCTTTCATCTACACGAGGACACACTTTCTTTTCAAGGCTGTCCCATAATGGGGCTAATTGACGGGACGAGCAATTGCGACAGCTACAGGCGCCGGTTCGGAACAGGCGAAAATATTTCTCTGCTCCCATTTGGGAGTTGGATGTGTCGGAAAGTCAGCACCGTTCGAGACAGGACATTGCTGTTTGTCAGCAATTAAGGCACGTCTCGACCTAACCTTAATGACTGCGGACCCCCCTCCCCCCCGCCTAGCCATCCACTCGCACACACGCACGCACACGCGGCGCAGAAAGTTCGCGAATGTTTTCAATCCCACCGATGCCAGCGCCACGAACGTACAGGGAGGGCGTTCTGTTCCTTCTTCTGCGGCAAGTTCTCTGGCGCGTTTGAGGTTGTATCTTTTAATTCCTTGTAAAGCACTTGGAACGCGAGATTTGGACGACAACGGCTTGTCCGGTAAGGAAAATAATGAGCGTCTTAGAGGTCTTTTATCCGAGTCTTAGGAAAGGCCGGCTTTGTGGAATTAGTGCGACGTTAAAATTGGGCTTGTCGGGAAAAGACGGGATGTTCTCCTGTGAGCTCGATAAGTTGCTGCTGTGCCGGCACTTCCATCAGCTCGACATACGACTGTAATGTTCTTGAGTGCTGCTTGACCTTGAACGAAGTAAGCGAGTTATAAGTTGGGAATCCTCAAGGGCGTATCCACAGAACTTTTCCCGACAGCCTTTTACGCGTTTTAGTTGTTGGTGCAGCGAATGACCAGCTTTACTTAGCAAGCGCACTCGTTCTAATGACAAAACAACAGAAGCGCTTTGTCGTGTCATTTTACTCGGACATTGGCGGCACTGGTTTCTAACAATGTTACCGATACAACTTCGTGCTCTTATAACTTCGACCTAATCTGCGCGGGTGGTCTCCTGCAGTGCCCAGTTCCCCAGACCATCCATGGATGGTCTGGGGAACTGGGCACTTTCTGAGCGAATGTTGTGGAGAATAGCCAGAAACATAAAACATACACGCACACGTATATGCACACATAGACTGCGAAAGAGGCTGTTTCCTACGGCAGCAACTGTATTAGTACATACAGGCCCATTTTGTAATTATTTAGCTGTTTAATATACTCCGCTACCTATAAGAAACAGCGATGCAGGGAACACAGTAGCAAAGCTCGTTCTATGAAAAGCCCACTTCTTATAGTTTCAGCATTATTTACCTAGCGCTACTTTGATTCAAAACTTTACGGTAAACAAAAGCGCGCAAAAATAAACCGAGATTCACAGCTAGTCCTTATTATGTTTGCATTGTTTTATTAATCCATCCTCATGAATGACGTAAGAGACTCGAAGTTTCCGCTTGCGAAGATGTCTTTGTCCGGGTCTCCGTATGGTTCACCAGATTTCCGAGTGAATATTCACGAACACTCTTAAGTGTTGCAAAAATGTGTAGTACAACCGCTGCATGCCTGCGGAGGTGCCGAGGCTGAAGAAGCGAGCAGGACGCCTCCACCAAGGCTGTGACAGCCTTCGCTCCGTTCCGCACCCTCTAGAAGCACGGTCAGGGCCTCCGTAAGCGGGCATTCACCTCAATGCTGCTGCATCGCGAGCGTCTTGCAGCTGCCGCTCACGCATACCTCTCGCGTGTGTGCGCGCGCGCGATATGAAGCGGCGGATTAGTAGAGCGCCACCGCGAAGAGAGTGAGCCCCTCATTAATCACCGCGCTGTCCCCGCGGCCGAGAAAGTGCTCGTTGATGAAGAGATATCTCTCAAGACGGCGTGAAAAATGAGTGCTATTCACCACAGCTTCTTTCCGCTGCGAAGAGTGGGATGTAGCATACGCGTCGCCGAGGAAGCTGACGCCTCCTTGAGTGAGAGAGAAAAAAGAGAGTGCGAACACACGGGAAGGCGAGCGTGAGACTATTGTACATATATACGTGAGTTGCTCAGAAAGTCTCGCTCGGTGAAGAGGGAAGCAAAACTTCCACGCCACGACCCACTTTTCGCTACTGGTGCCAACAACGAAAACGAGGCGAAACTTTTTTTCCTGCATGCCTTTGTTTCCGGCATTCATGCGAGGTATCAGACGACTAATCTATTTATCAGCGATTTCGCTACTCTTCAATTGATGTCTTTTGCACGACCATAATGCGCTTGCAGTTACTTTAATTAATACAATGAAAAAACGATCGCCCTGGCCATACATGATCATGCTTGTAAATTGAAACGGCTCATGTGTGGTACAGAGTCTGACGCCAGATCACTTAATTTTTTTTACAATAATAATTCGAGTAAGCACATTACGCTACATTGTTTTGGAGACGATATACAAGGGCACGAAGAGTTACTAAGATTTACAGTTACTAACTTTTACTAACACTACCGTTACTAAGCGCAGTTACTAACACGGTTGTAACATACAGTGGCGCTCAATATGAGCTGCAACATCTTGGCCATGGTTGAAGGGGCCCCATGCCTATACACTGTAACACCGGCAAACGTGAAAATGGTTACGGAAATACCAGTATTTGAAACAATGTTTATATCACTGATGTGATTGTTTTCTATGTTGCCGCCACCGTGCAGTGTTGGCGCCTCTTTGAACACGGGCAGCGTGTTGCAACTCATATTGGGCGCGACTGTACGTGGCAGGCACCTATAGTAACGGATAGTTACACACGTCGTGGTAGTTTAGCGGCTGCCGTGCTGCGCCGCTAAGCTCGAAGAAACAGATTTGATTCCAGGTCATGGAGGCCGCTTTTCGATAAGGACGAAATGTAATAAGAACACGCGTGTACTTAGAACTTCGGTGCACGTTACACAGAACCAAACTATCGTCAAAGTTAAGCCTTCCTCTACCGAGATTTTTGCCGAGAACAATACAAAAATACCAATTTTATTATTTGGCTACTTGATTCGACGTGTTACACGACGAAGATACACGCTAAATATTGTTTTAAAGTACGCAAATTATTTGCTTCAGTGCACTGTATCGCGGAAAGTGCACTAACCCCTCCCGTCTTCGGTGCAGAAAACGTCACTAAAATTTTAAAAATAACGCGCAGGAACGAGCTAGTCCCGCGGCGTTGGTCTGGTAGTCCGCACTCACACTACGCATGCGCAACTCTTCTCCTTCCCTCTCTCCAACAGCTGCGCGTTACTCTCTCAATTTCTCCACCAGCACCTGCTTGCGCTTCTCCTGCGTTCTCGCTTCTGCTCTCGCGGCGCATGCACTACTCTCCTCCTCTGGTCTCCTCTCCTTCAAGTGGTAGAGCGCTGCGCGCGTTCAGTCCAGCGCTTGCTTCGGTTAAATCCTTTGAAATGCGGGCTCAACATGCCGAAATTCTCTCCTGCGCAGCGCCTTGATGAGCGCCAGCGCATGCGCGTCCCCTCCACCTCTATCTCCTCTCCTACGCTGCCTCCCTCTCGCGCGCCTGTCGACCGCGTTCCCCGCTGACCCTGTGAGAATTAACTATACTCGGGGACAACTTTCTGTGGCAATGAAGGGAAGGCTACGGGGGCGGAGCGTCTGCGCATGTACAGCTACGCGAAGTAGTCCGGTTTGGCGCGCGTCTCGTAATGCCGTAGAAAGTGATGGTTAGCGTTGCATTTCGACGCAAACGCTGCTTAGCGTCTAAGGTACGGGTAAACGCAAAAACGCAAAGTGACAACGTATAAAGCAAAAGAAATACAAATATCTCGCTTGTGTGCGCTGCGTTCCGTCTCAAAAAGCTACATGTCGAAAATTAGGAGTATTTTATATATCTCACGCAGAAAATACGGACGCAATTGTGGGACTACATTCATTAGCGGTAGGATACGTGCATTGTGGCTCTGCAGCTTTCCCTTCACTGCCACAGAAAGTTGTCCCCGAGTATAGAGGCTAGAGGGAAGACACGACGCGCGCAGTGTTCCTCTTCGCGTTCCACGACGCGAGGTCGGTAGCATGCCCAACGAACGCCAACGGAACGCGATCGTGCAAGTGCCCCGGCTTCGCATCGCCTCATGGTCCCCTTGAGCGGGAGATGGTGTAATCTTTTTCTTGGTTTTTTCTTGCTCACCCGTTGGCGTCCACTTTATCAACGTCATATCCATAACGGAAGTACTTGGTGGACCCCGGCATAAAACACTTTCGTGTTAAAAAGAGAGAAGGAATGGATTGATGGATGGATGGCTGTATGGATGAATGCTATGAGCGTCCCCTTTATAAAGGGGCGGTACCTGTGCGCCACCAAGATCGCAAAAACAAACTGCATTGTATTACTATTTAAATTTAAGTACACCTTATGACTTGTTCATTTAAATTAAGTCGTTCTTCCTATAGAAAAAAAAAACCACAAATTTGCAGCGCAACATTCTACCTCTTATGGCAGAGTGACCTTAGTTTTACCACTATTTATTTTGTCATTTCTCCTTATTTTTCCACCACCAGTCCTGGAAGGGTGACGGCAGCGCCTCTCATGTGCAACGGCCGGCAGAAGAAATGTTAATACGACCGTCCTTGCAACGACCTCTCAAGCGCAATCCAGCTGAGATGGACCTCTGCAGAAAGTTAGGGGGCATAAAACAAGCAAAAAAAAAAAAGCGTGTGCACTGTTCGCGCAGTTCTTATGGGACAGTCAGCCGCTCACTCTCGTGAACATATTTATGCTTCATCATTGCTGTTGGTTACCTACCGTCGGTGTTTGTGTGTGCTTTTCTTGGCGTTAGGCCGCTTGGGAAGCCTTCGCAGTGAAAATCACCGAAGACTTCCTCTCTGGGGGACTGCGTGGATGGGCCTAACCGCAAACGTCTTCGGTTCGGTTCGGTCGCGATGCAGTACATCTGCATTGCCGCGGGTCTCCAGGGAACCGTGACTGGGGCACATTTTGGGGGTTGTCTTCAGAGATTCGCGCAAGCCACAGTGACCGGGAATCTTCCCATGGCAGTCGCCTTGTTTATCGTCGGAGGCTCGAAGACAACAACACAAGTAATGGTAAAAAAAAAAGCAGATACAAAAAAAGAGAGAGATAAACACATGCAGTGCAACGCATGCATCACGTGTTTCGGCTGTTTGATCTCGTTTTCGCGATGTTTATTTATTTTTAATGAATATAAACAAAAGAGTCCATGATCACAAATAATTGCGGAGGCTTCTTTTCATTAGATCCATAGATTTATAGTACGCTTATCGACGTATGCTTAATTACCCGCATTCAACGCGAAATGCGTATATAGGGATGAAGAACGGTCTCGTCAATGAAACAAAATGTTAACTGTTTCAATAGACCAAATTTACCAGTAGTTAAGCGAGGGAGATACTCGCTTTAAGAGCCAGCTATGGAAGTAGCGGTAGGACAACGCGACCAAACTGATATCGGCATGGCCTTTTTATATTTCGCCCAAGAAAGGTAGTCGTTGATTCTAATGAGGGCTCTTTGCAGGCGGCTGCTGTATGTGAGTTCGCTGCGAGTCATAATTTTTTTAGTTGTTTACTTCGACGTTCCCCGGCCGAATTATATGAGGAACGTCGATGCAACGTATCCTGTAACATATCCAAGAGACTGCAAAATATGCAACTTGCCGCACAGTCCATACCATGTGGTCTGGGAATGCAACGAGAATTCACAGACAACGGTGATCCAGTAACCCACAGAGGACCAGTGGGAGGTGCAGCTGGCAAGCCCAAGTCCCTGAGGACCAGCTACAGCTGGTGAACAGGGCTAGGCTATCAGATCAAGCTCACGGCTACTTGGACTAAGGTGGCCGCCCATCTCCTGGCGAAAAACAGCCTGGTAAAAAGTAAAAATAAAAGTTTAATCCTTTTTCTTACTTCGATGTTATGTGTGGAAATTCTACAAGGTAGTGGTTCGCGACAAGTCCGTAACGCGCAACACAGATCAGCAGAGATAGAAGTAATTAATAAAATCAATAAAGTTTCAGCACAAAAACAGTATTTAGGCCGTGCCTATTGCCTTTTGTATATTTTGAAAGAACGCGCATGGGACCAGTACTAATGGCATGTTCTACAGCCAACTGAAAGTCAGCTGGCGTTCGCGACAGCTGTCACATTCATTTGCCTCATTGCAAATATGGACAATAGAGGTAATCTTGTAGAAATAGCTAATCTTGCACATAAAATGGGCGGGAAACGCGTAGCAAAGATTTTTTTAAATTAATGTTTAAAAATAGGTTGGTGCCTAGATTTAGCTCCGGCTACTCCTTTTCGCTTACAAAATAGTTTTCATCGTGAATCTGTCAGTAATCATAGAACACTAAAAAGATTGACAAACGAACGGACACTCGCAAACCCAGTCACAGTACTAGAACACTTACGCTTGAATAGACATTTACGTACCTAATCCCAGTACTAAAATACAATTGCCCACGCAACAGAAATGTTCACACGTCATAAACGCATGCAAACTCGAAGCATCCACGTTTACAGAGGAGTTCATCAAGGGGATCAAGCAACAGTTACTGGGCGCTCGCCCGTACTTTAAACGCGAGCATAGGTCGGCAAAAAATGTGCAGCTCGCTCAGACTCACTCGTCAAATATATTTCGCCCTTAATTCTCACTCGGACTCAGACTCACCGAAGATTTCCTCAACCAGATTCACTCGGACTTAGACTCACTAAAATTTTTCTCAGCCGGACTCACTCGGACTCAAACTCCCCAAATACTACTCCCTCGCACTCACTCAGACTCAAACTCCGGCTTGATCTGAGCCTGAGTGAGTCTGAGTGAGTCGACTCATGAGTTCGTTAGCGTATGATTAGCTTTTTCGACAGTAGTGTCAAGGCTTTTAACATACATCTCGTGTAATCAGTATTCTACTTGAGGCCTTTTGATCTCGTACCTTCAAATGCGAGTTACCAGTGGTTGCAATCCAGTAACGACATTTTTATTGAAAGAGATGACTCACACGAGATAATTTTTATCAAGAAGTTCCTATGAAAGAATTTGTGAGGGGGTGGGGGGAGGGGTCAAAACTTACGCCTCTGATTAATGAATACTGAGTTGGCGTATGATACGCTAGTGCTCTGAAGTTTGTGTGAGTAGACGTAATCAGGCGTGAGTATAAACGTGGGCTGATAAAATGCTGATAGTAATGCTGAATATGAGTAGATATGACCGTAGGTCGGCAATAAACGGTGGAGCTCGCTCAGACTCACTCGAGAAATATATTTTGCGCTTAGGGCTCACTCAGACTCGGGCTCAGACTCGCCAAAGTTTTCCTCAACCGGACTCACTCAGAGTCAGACTCACGGCCCGATCTGAGTCCGAGTGAAACTGAGTGAGTCGACTCACGAGTGAGTTTGCCGAACTACGAACACGAGTGTCACGAAACAAACGCTGATAATTTCCATGCATATACGTACTCATGTAAATACATATAACACCCCTGTTTTATTTTCTCACAGCAAACGAGCCTTCTAGAACTTTACGCGTTGAGGCAACTTGCGGAGTCATTCCGGTGCTAAATTATGGAAACGTTGCAACCGGTGCTAGCGCCCATTTAGATGAAGAAAAGAAAATGCTGCTTAGTCGGAACGCGAGTTCTTTCCTTTCGTATGCGATTCAAAAACTCGTATAGTTAGAGGACAAAGGAAAATCGTCACTGGTGTTGAAACGAGGACCGAACACGCGTCAGCAGCACGGAGCAAACTTTTACCCAGGAAATTAATGGCAGAAGAAACAACGCAATTTTTCTTCCAACTCTCCGTCTCCCTCTGTTTCACGTATACGAGGTGCGAGGCAAAGCCTTTCCGAGCTGATGAATGTTTCCTCGTAACAAAGGATTCCGGCGCATGCGAGACGGTTCTTTGTGTGCATGCACCGACAAATGCGACAGCCGGCGCTGCAAGAAACGAGGGCTGGGGCGTGGTGACCGTTGAAATACCGTTTGCGCCGCCGTTTCAGGAACAATTGCCGACGACGACACATTTTTTTCCATTCATTCGAGCATTCGCGAACGCCTGCGCTCCCCGAGTGCGGTGGGCAGGGCATGCCAGCGAAGAAAAAAAATAATAGCGAGGCTATAAATAACGGAAGAAGCGATTCCTTTTCTCTCCCGTGCTAAATGGCTGTATTGCCCATAAAAAAAAAGTACAACAAAAGCTAGCACGAAAAAACAAAAGCCAGAAAGTATAGCGAAAATCGTAAGAAGCAGAATCCCGTATCGGCTGATGGCGGGAAGTGAAAGCTCAAAGGAAAAACGAAAAGACATTAGGCTCGAGTCGTATGCTTGCTCGTTCCGGTGACTCTGAATTATAAAACTTGTTGCCGTTGCTCTTGTATCGCGAAAGAGAGACATAAGCGAAATGCCCTTGAGAAGCGTGAACGCCCGGAAATGGAGTTTCAAAGGAGAACACCATACTCCTGCGCGCTCTAACTCCACCCTCCCCCATAAAAAGAAAGCATTGTTTCCGTTTTCTTTATTCAATTGCTTCACCACGCTCTTCGCATTCGCTCATTCATTGTACACGTTATCATTGTTTTTTTTTCCTTTGCATTTATTTCTCAAACAACGCTGCCAGCAGGCACGACGCATACGAAATGCTCGCAAAGGGGTCCTCGTTATTGGAAGCGACGTGGTTGAGTCTTCGTAAGCGCTCGAACTCTGTCTCGAATAACAAGCGTGGAAAGGAACGCGCAAGACATTTTTTTTTCCTTCGGCTGGGTATTTCGCAGATTGAGCGACTGTTTCGCCATATTCAAAAGTGTTGGAGAATAAGAGCCTGAATAGCCGCATACCTTTCATCCGACGTGTATTTAGCTGTTAATCGCGTGAGCGTTTCGACGAAGATGAGTTAAAATATCCGTTTCGTGTTGGTATCACTGCATGAGCATTACAATAGACACTTAACGATTGCAAGAAGTTGTGTGCAGCTTAGGGCGAGTGTGCATCGTCGGCCGTTCAAAACTAACGGCGCAATGAGGGAGTTCACAAAAAAAAGTATCAGTAGGAAAGAAAATGATGTTAGATGTGATCGCGCTACGGACCATGGAAACGCCAAATGCGTGCAGTAAGTGCTCTCCTCGGCTACTAAACTTTAATTGGCTGCTCGTAATTCACACTACTGTTTGTGTTCATTATATTGCCTTTCTTTGTTAACAGACAGATTCTGTACTCATCCTGTCTTGAAGTGCATGAAAAGTACTTGCGTGTACTCTACCCGCGGTGTTACGAGTGACGGACCTGTATGTTTCGGACTTTTCCCATATACTTGGGATCTAATGCGTGCATGATGCATTTTATTAACTTTTTTTCTTTTTCTTGGTAATCTGTTGTCCATAAATTTCATTTCGTATTAGTAGAGCAAGCTCTAACAAAGCCTACCTTGCTATATTTCCACGTTACAACGAAAACAAAGCAAAAAGAAAATCTCTATCGCTAACCATGCAACGCGCTGTGCCCGCTAGCCATGCAGGATTCTCGAAACTTCTCTAGATTATTTGCCCGTACGCCTCTTTTATACGAACATACATGTGCATACTTCATGCTTACGAGATTGCCTCTGATTACGATGAGGCAATACTTGATAAATGGATCTGCCGTCTCATTAACAAGCCGTGGTATGACTGAAACGAATAAAAAAAAACTATAACGTTTTAGATATCTTTCGAAGCACTTCGGAGGCGAGAACAGGGGGCCAAATTTATCTTCACTTGCGCGTCAATGTAATGAGCTCGGAAATACCGTCATATTTTTTTTTCACGAATCCTTCACCCGTTCTCTCCGTTGCCCCTGCTACGTCTGATTAGATTTACTTTGACGAAAACCAGACAAGGGCGTTTTCGACAGCGCTCCTCGTTATCACTGCAGTCTTGGGAGCGCATTTTGTTCCGTTCATGGCGTTATCGACGCTAGTATATATCGAGGTAGGTTGAGCTCGCAACGTCTACGTTAGGAAAACCACTCCTTTTTTTTTATAATTGATAAAGAAATAGAATACATCTTAAGGTAAGTTCTTTTTAAAATATGATGGCGAGGTAACCAGAAAGCATGCTTTAAAGCTTGATCTCAATATTTATGTTCACAAAAATATTGAACGTTTCCGGCTGTTTTGAGCGCGGCTGAGTCTCACTGCTGGTTTTTAGTTATTTTGCAGGTTGCATTTTTCTTTCCGCGTCTTCAAGGATATTTCGATTTGAAACGAGCGCCATAGAACGTTCGAGAGCTCAGGATGAAGTGGTCAGTATTAATGCTTTAATACAGAAGCCTAGACGTACAGTGACGAATTGCGGTTTTGCTCTCTTAGTTGGTCGGAATTTATACACACATAAATATACACATAAATATGGCCTAATAAAAACAAATGCAATGAACGCATTGTACAGAACTGCAGTGCCACGTGCCAAGTGGGTAAGAAGTTTGCTCATCAATGAGCAATATTGCTCGCAACTGTAACAAAGACAGACCAGTTTTTGTTACGCGAACTTCGCATGTAGTCTTGTGGTTCATCACTGAATACTGTAGATTATAGTCTCGCGTGTATAAAAGAGGTAGCGGCGTTTATTAGACGACTCTGAGCCATTACTTCCATGGAAAGGTTGTTCGCCCTTACATTTCAAGCAGGAGCATTCACTTCTTCCTCGCAATCGAAGCCCGCTCCTCCTTTTAGCTAGCGCCCACTACACCAGGTGTCGATAAGATCAAAATGAACAAGACAACTCCACTTGCCGCTGTTTCGGTGTTTCGATGACGTTAAACATTAACCAGGGCTAACTCTGCTCGGAAATATCTCGATATGTGGACGACGAGAAGACCATTTTTACATTTCGCGAAAAATAGCGACAAACGTTCGTGGAAAGAGTGAAAAGGCGGCACTCTTACCTGCCATACACGAAAACACAAGAACAGACGTACAACACATACACGAAAATACACATCATTACAAACAGATACACAGTGACAACCACGCCATAACAACTGTGAGCGCGAACAAACGAACGTCACACGCACTCAACGTACGTTGGAATGGTCCCTGGACGTCGCCATTAGCTAAGTGCACCCGCCACATCTCGACAAAACGAAACGAACCATTTCTTGCGCTTCCAGTGGTTCCTTCCGTGTCGACGGCACTTTCATCGGAAGAGGCCACCTAGCACAGGCGGGTCGGCAGCAGAAGCCCAGACCGCACGGGAGAGTCTTGTTTACCGACACAGCATCCGTCGTTTTCTCTTTGTTTCATGATGCCGTAATCGAAAACGCTGTCCTTGGGAGACCGCGCGCAGCGTTGCAATGGTGTATAGCCGCGTTTTTTACTATTTAGCGTTTCCCTGAAGCGTCGCTGAACATTAACGGGTAATTGCGAATTTATTTTCCTTCACTCTACCCCTTCTGTTGTTTCTGCGCCTGTTTCGTGGAAAGTGTTGCACGCTTACTTCGGGAACACACACTGTTCTTCTTGTTGGCGGATTGTATACCTTTCCGCGCCTTCACGCGCTCTGCTGAACATTCCTCGCACTTTCTTGAGTTTTGTTCAGTTCACAACAACAAAGCATCAATACAATCGACTGAGAAGACGAAGAACAGAAGAAGAGTGGCTTTCCCCTATAGATTATTACATATTGTGCGCAATAGCACAAAATTGCAGAATTTCGTTGATATATTCGCTATTATTTCCTTCTTATTTTTTTTATTAGAAAGCACTCTTCAAGTTATCATCGAAATGCTGACACGAATTCTTGGCCAGTACCCAAGAGTGAATGTGTGCCATACTGTTGAGAAATCAATCAATCAATCAATCAATCAATCAATCAATCAATCAATCAATCAATCAATCAATCAATCAATCAATCAATCAATCAATCAATCAATCAATCAATCAATCAATCAATCAATCGGGTCGCCTTAGGCGAATGCATAGGGGCCCTGTGACTTTCAATTGAAGCGAATGCGTCTATTTCCTCCAGTCCTTTCTGTCCTCCCTTTACACAATATAACTGCTAGTGAACAGCATTGAAACAAACAAACAAACAAACAAACAAACAAACAAACAAACAAACAAACAAACAAACAAACAAACAAACAAACAAACAAACAAACAAACAAACAGACAGACAGACAGACAGACAGACAGACAGACAGACAGACAGACAAACAAACAAACAAACAAACAACCAAACAAACAAACAAACAAACAAACAAACAAGCGGACGCTTTTCCTTCAACTCAATCTTTCATTCAGCCTTGCTGGTACGCTTTAAATACAGAACACGCCTCGTCCTGTATCGCTGGCTGCACTCGTCAAGCGCTATTCGCGGCGAAATCGACCTATAGGCGGCAGCACCGTCGCCCCGTTAGTGTGGATGTGGGTTTCGTGCGGTGCGTGGAAATGTTCGGGGCTGCTGTTTTCACATGGTGATTCTGTGTTCCGTATCCGCAGAAAGCTCTTTGTTTTCGATGGTGAGGTTTTGTTCGGTGCCACAATGCCGCACATACTGCACAGAGCCAGGGATAAGCTTCCATTTTTATCCCACCGACGCGGAACGTCGCCGACTGTGGCTCGTTAGGCTTCGTAACGGCAAGACGCCTTCCAAGTACGCGATGGTGTGCAGCAAGCACTTCGACGACGGTGCATTCAAGCGTTCGCAGACGAGAAAGAATGGTGAGTAGTCAGCGATAACTTCGCTAATGTGTGCATTTATATGCTTGTTGCTGCTGTGCACTACGAGCGCGAAGACGGTCGCAGTAAGCGAACGCTCGGGGAAGCTTCCCTGTACTTTGATTTTCGTACATATCCGCAGGAAAATTAAGCGAGAATCAATCGAGAAAGAAGAAAATTAATTCATGGAATTTATTCTTTGTCATTCATGTACCGTCTGCGTCGTGAATGCAAAGTTTGTTCGCGCTCGGCTATGAGTCTGTTTAAACTAGAGTCCCCGAGACCTTTTGTAGTTCGCGCATGTTCCATTGTGTTTACACGGCCGCGAGAACAGTTCTCAGTGTTCCGCAGGGCAAGTACATGCACCGAAACGCGGCAAGTGTGTATGCATGATCTGGTGCATAGTAAAGGGTATCGTTTTATGAGCCCTCACTCGCCACGTAAGCGATGAAAATGCGCGAGCGAGTTTTTCGCCACTGCTATCTTGATGAATATATTTTTCTCGCTCGCTGTCTTTTTTTTAAGGGTTTTCGTGGAAGAGATTGAGGCCTGACGCACTTCCGACACTGAACTTGCCAAAGCGCAAATTTGACAGGCATAAGCGATCCTCGCAAGTACACGGGTGTCTTTCTATACATTTCGCCACAAGTTATAATTGCGCAAGGAAACTCAGTTTTGCGATTTCCGTGTCATACCATTTTCTGTTCTGTTTAGAGGACAATTTAAGTACCGAAGTGTCAGACGTGACTTGAGAGAAATATTTCTCTGCAGTGGGACCAGGACCGTACACAACTAAAGCTCGTCGCGTAACCTATTAACGACAGTCCCGAAGCTATACACCTAACCACAACGCGCAAGTGCATGAGAGCCTTTTTTTTTTTAACCACCGAGCCGCTAAAAGGCTATATTCACATGAGATTTAATACTTCTCATCTTTAGGACAACGTCGAGTGCACTTTGCAATGCGCTTGAAACACAGAGTGGCACATACACTGATATGACTCTCGTGAACAGACGGTACGACGACCGCACACAGCACTCTCAACAAGTGCACTCACTGATCTTATTACAGTACATATACATAACTTGCAACTACGTCACACCGCGGAACTCTGGGATACGATTTCGCGGCATGCGCCGCCTTTACCGAGCACACGGCAGCAGACGACACCGACTCAAGCTGTGCGGCTCTCGCGTTTCCCGTCAACGCTGCACATCGCATTTGTGCGATATTTCGCTGCTGCACGAGAAGGGTAAATCAATAATAATAATAATAAGAATAAGAAACAGACGCGGGGACGTACTGTTTGCCAAACGTGATCACAGACACGTGCGACCGCACGAAAGAGCTGTCCGATAAGCAGATCACGTGGCTTATGCGCACATGAAGAACCTCAAGACATTGAACAACGTTCGTGTGTGCGGGCGTCACCTTATTACATGCAAGTTATGCTTCCGAATCTCCTCACCTTTTCGCCGAGTGTATCACCACGGAGTTATGCGCGAGGTCAATTTTTGTCGAAACGTGAAGCACCGAATTGAACACAGCGATCGCGCCTTGGTTTTCGGGAGGCCCTCTTAACTCTTCGGTGAAATGAACTCCGACTGGGTGCCAAACATGTTATTGGGCCATGGTTTTATGCAGCAATCAGTGAAGAAACCTGTGCAGTTTGAGCGCCGCAAAATGCAGGCGGCGAAGAGCGCCGCTGTAGGTGACTCGTGCGATGTTGTATCAACCATTACGTGCGACACCATCTGACGACACTGCAGGCTGCATAATGTCTTGAACGATTCTCGCTCGTCATAAGCGCAAGGCAAACGATCAAAACACGCGCACTACGCCGAACGATCCGCGCACGAATGTAAACACAGCGCGGTCGGCGCGGCGTATGTGCTCGGTGATGGCGGATGGAAGACAGGAACTGACGTCACTTGCAAGTTATGTATACAGCCGATCAAGGCCAAATGCTTCTTTACATCGTGTTAGGCATACGTACGAGCGGTTAAAGTTGCACCAACGCAACGGAACAAACCGCCTTTTGGGGCCCTGCATGACGTACGCGCACATGCAAACACAACGCGGCTAGCAGACCACGCATGGAGCAATCCACACTAGGCGTGCTTCAGCCAGTAGCCGCCAGGCGGCGACTCCGCTCGATCTCGCGGCCAAAATTGGGGGACGCTTAAGCTTCGCCTTTAAGAGTTGAACGCGATAGCGATATCCTGCCCCTAGTGCGCACTTCGAACACTACGAGTGTTCAACAGAATGCGCGCAATAAGGTGTGTGCCTTATGTAATGGGTAGCATGCTTTAAACCAGGAGCAATTGTGCGCGAGAAACATTTTCGAAGTTGCTATGCACCCACTACGTGGTCTTAAGGGAATACGCGCAGTAATGTGTGTGCCTTTTGTAATGGGTGGCTGTCTTTAAACCACCAAGTCGTTATGATATTGACATGGTGTGACGCCCGATGGCAATGTACGCTTGTACCACGCAATATTACTGCGATATTACATCTCGTACTGTGACACCTGTATACAGGCCGCGTATTTTTGTGAAGCATGAAAGTTACTTTCTGTGCAGCTCCAAGCAGAGGCGTGGCTGTGTGGTAGAACACCTGCTTGCCACGCAGATGGCCTGGGTTCGATTCCCACTCGGACCCAACATTTTTATTATTTTTATTTGCAGCTTTTTCGATTTTTCGGTCACGGACAAGATGATGATTTTTCGCTTACTACCAACGGTGCCGACGCCGACGGCGGAATTTCTGCGATACGAGCTCTTTTAACGCTATCGCGTTAATAGTGTGTGCACTCCTCTCAGAAGGTCGCGGGCGCGGCTGTGGTTGGCCGCGCTTTCGTAGTGCGCTTCAATACCCTGTCCCCAAGCGAAACTCGCTTTTACCGACATACCCTTCTGGGACGTTCCGTCAGTGCGTGACCGCGTGCATTCGAGTACATCGCGTTTCCAATTGCGCCGTCAGATTCGGGGGGCGTCTCGCCGACGACGGAGACACCACTCCCATTTCAACGAGGGTGTGACGACGTGATGGTGCTTCCCATGCAAGGCGTACGTGACCGGCGCCGATTGCTGTTCCGAAGGCGTGAGCTTGTAGGGAGGGCGTGGAGGTACAGCGTGCAGGCTCGCACCATCACTCTCGGAGGCTCGATATATACGCTGCCGGAATGCGTTATTAGTGACGACACGCTGAAACGATTCCGATACGAGCTCAGAGAGCGCGGCGACCGAGATTGACGGCGACATACGGAATAGGGTCACAGAGAGTCGTGTCGCCCCTCCTGTTCCGAATCTTTAGCGGAACACTGTGTCCAGCCTCGGCTTGTTGGTGGGGTGGCGGTCCATTTGCGCGCGAATGTTGGTTGCGGTCATCGCAACCCTTTGAAGTCGAAGTTCTGACGGAAGCCTGTCCGACTGGACATTCACAGGAGAAAAAATTCGGCAGATCCCACGCGTTGTGAGAATCGGTTTCATGCGAAGCAGTCAGCGAGTACTTCTATGCTGTACTTTATGGCTTTGAGCCAAGCGTTACGAGATGGATCGACGTGTTTTTTCAGTGTAGTAGCTATGTGCACATGGTGGGCTTTCCAGGTACCTCGACAGCACTGGCATTTACAGGGTAACTTATGGTGCAACGTAACGTCGGCCCTCACGTTAGTGTAGGTACGTCAGTATTATCGAAACTAGGTGCACTTTATGGTGCAATCATGTGAATATCACACGTACCTTTCGTTAATGTATTCCATCGCGGTCGATCAATGCTTCAATATAGCTTGCTGAGTCATAGGAATACAAATATAATGTTTATTAGACTGCTATAATAGCGGAGCCAACACTAGACTTACAGACGTTAATCTGATATGACGCCTGTATCGAAGGAGTACATATGTAGTGTTTATTGCCTTCTTGTAAAATTAGATAGGCAGCACCACGAACACAATTGACGTTGCACCGACATTACGGCTGCATGGGCTGTTTATGTAAACCAGTTTCTGGGCCTGGCGTGGCTCTGTGGTAGAATACCTGATTGCCACGAAGAATGGTTGGGTTTGATTCCTGCTGGGATCCTAATTCTTATTCTTTCCATTCGTCGGATCAACGCTGCCGATGTTGGTTTTCTTAACGCTCTCGCATATCAATTACCAATGTCGGTTCTCGCCGTTCCTGGGTAGATGTAAACTGCCAATCACTTGTGGCGCATACCCGTATGCCGCGGCCCGTGGTAAACGGGTATGTGCCACACGTGTCTGGAAGAAAGGGTTTGACGACGTACGCGAAAGGATTTTCGCGTTATTCATGACATTACCCGACAGTCATATTCGTGAAATGCTCTTACCCTCCCATGCAAATTTTGGTCTACACCAAGTTAAGGGGGTGATCATGAGAGTACCCAGACGTAGGCGGCTAGATAGATAGATAGATAGAAACGCTCAAAGTGCCAAAGGTTCGCTAAGAAATGCTTCGCATTTAAAAAAAAAGAAAAAGGCAGCCGTTCACTGAAATAATTCATAAAATGACGCTTCGCTTCTCCTGACGAGTGGTTCGTTCACCATGACAACTGAAGTACGCTAACTCGTGCTTTAAATAGGTTACAAAATATGCCGCAAACAGGCTTCAGTAACGGCGTCGTATTTTGTAAAATACTTAGCCTGCTTTACTGCACTTCGGTTGTCACTGCAAACCATCCTGTCATCAGCGAACCCAGAGCATTATTCTTACTTGTTGAATTGTTGGTGCCCCGTTTTCCTATTTGTTTCATTGTTACCCTTCGCCAAAAACGTCGAAGTTACATTTCTGCTGAGTGTGGTAATGACCGCTGTCATTTTTTTTCTAACTTGAATAAGAACTTACTGCCACCTGGAGATTGTGCTGAATCCTTCTTGTTTTGCGGGAAGGGTATGATTACATCACAAGCTCATTTTGTATCGCAAGTATATGACGATACCAGGTTGAACAGCTTTGAATACTAGAGCCTCTAGTTTCCGCAGCTTTGGAAAAGCTTTGGAAACTAGAAGTATCAGGGCGAACACGCGAGGCTGACCATTACGCCTAGCAATCGACGACTGAAACCAGTCTATGGCGCTTGTGGGCTTTCGTAGGCGCTGGTAGGTGAAGGCTTTGTGTGAGAGGCAATCCTCTAGCCTCTCAAATTCCAAAGCAAATGTATCCGCTGTATGGTGCTACGAAAGCCCAGTGACAGGAAAATTTAATTGCGAATTCTTCCACCTTCGTATAACGCTGTCCACGCAAACGCCAGACCATCATTAATCATTCTTTTAATATTCCAGCTCAATATTCCAGCTCCTTGCACATTATGGCTGGATTTCCTACGATATTGCGGTGTAAAAGAGCCGATACTGCACCAAGTTATTCTGCGACAGGCAACGCGTGACTTCAGCTGAGGCATAAAAGTCACAGTTTCGCCTCAAGGGCGAAGCAATGAATGCGTCATAAGACCCTGCAGCGCCTTCGTTTGGGCGGCAAACAAAACTGCAGAGCGCGCGACCTCAAGAGAAGAAATAAAGACGGCGCTTGACAGTGGCACGTTAAGCCACGGCTCGCGTTCCCTACGAGCGTCGATTGTGGTCACTAAGATACAACGTCATTTGGCTCTAGTTGGTACATATTCCTGAGGCTAAAATTACAGCGTAAACACTCTTCTTTGTTTTTCTTCTTTACTTCTATCAAACTAGAGAACGCGCCGGAGTGGAGCGAGCGCCGCATGCTACAGTTGGTTATGCTACATGTGGTTTTGCCTGTGTTGCTATCATCATCAAGGCGCTCGAAGAACAAGAGGAAGAATACCTCTCTCGCGCGAGCGTGCGCTGAGATGGTTATACTTTACCTGAGTAACGTGCGTTTGTATTCTGCCGTTAGTATCCAGGAGACCGAATGAGGTATGGCATAATTGTTTCAGGTTGGTTACAGATTAAGCAATGGGAGCCCCATGGCATATAGAAACCTCGCTCCTCTAAAAAGGTTTTTACCGGTAGTGTTCCTGTGTGCAATTTAAAGAAGAAAGATTTTGCATTTGGAGGTGCTTCCATTTTTTTAACTCGCTTAAGTACATTCCGACCCTTGCCAGCAGCATATAGCGCTCTGTACATTGGGATGGGCAACACAAGGTCACGTACATCCTTATAAAGCTTTTTCTTTCCAACAGAAAAAAGTCTTTCTGCACTGTTGGGAGGGGGCGTACTTTTGGGACGTGTTGCAGAGGACAATAAAAAAAAAGAATTTCCGTTAGACCCTCATGGAATTCGGTATTTAGCAATAGACAATGAGGACGGACTATCTTTTGACCTAAACATGATGATTGGCTTGCACAGTATATGGCGCTCACGAATGGCTGGATTTTACTGTGACCCGGATAGAAGACCAGCAAGACCGTATTTTCAAGAAAGTATGGCCCGGTTTCTCGAGGTAGAAAAAACAAAAGAATGCGTTCCTTCATGGTTAGCTAGGGTAGAACCCCTGCTTACTATCAAGGAATTTTAAGTCGCAATGTTGGTTATCCAGTGGTTGACGGTAGATGTGTGCCTACATGTTTGTGGTGTCTTGTAACATAATTTTGTTGTCCCCGTTTGTGTGATGTACAACCGGAAATAATAATAATAATAATAATAAAAAAAGGTATGGCATAATTGTCTGAGGCAGCAAGCTGCGGAGCGAAGGGTCGCAGGTTCGAAACCCCGGTTGAGCGCTTTGGGATTTTTCTCTTCTGAATATTTTTATTTCTTGCTTTTATTTATATACATATACATATCCGGGGCATGACGGCGACGGCAAAAGTCCGCCGAAAGTGTCCATATCATTGCTATCGCAATAATAATAATAACCCCCATTTGATTATGAAGGCCACTGTAGTGTAAGGCTCCGGAAATTTTGACGATCTGGCGTTCTTAACGTGCACCTAAATCTAAGTACACGGGCCTCTAGCACTTCGCCTCCATAGAAATGCGACCGCCGCGGCCGGGATCGAACCAGCGACCTTCGGGTCAGCGGCAGAGCACCGTAAACACTGTGCCACCGAGGCGGAAAATTAAGCTGAAATTGAAGGAAGACGAGCGATGTCGTATGCCATGTGAATGCAAAATTTTGTTACTTATGCGCATGCCCGTCAGTGCCCATTTTTGCTGTGATTATTTTTGTTGCATTGAAAAGACGGGGAAGATATTTGGCTGAATTCACGCGTTTTTGGAAGCAAGCGATGCACATTACGGAGTTTGAGAAGCAGATACACTGCCTTACGGTACAATCGAAACAATATCCGCGACAGTCGCGCATCGTCCTTCGTACGCTATACAGGAGATCGGGCATGTTCGTTCAAGCTGATTTGGGTTTATGGTCTTTTAAAGGCCTGGAAATGCACGATTTTAAAACAGTAGGGCG
Organism: Rhipicephalus sanguineus; assembly: GCF_013339695.2. Lineage (NCBI taxonomy): Eukaryota > Metazoa > Arthropoda > Arachnida > Ixodida > Ixodidae > Rhipicephalus > Rhipicephalus sanguineus. Next base: position 126,536,855 of record NC_051178.1, read on the forward strand.
CTTATAAATTGCGCTATTTCGAAGGGCACATTCATCGTGGTTCAATTTGACACAACGGTCATGAGTTATGCGTGAAAGAGGGAAATATATCGAGGGGCTCGTTGCTTTGCTATGCACAACAAAATGAAGCCAGCAGATTGTATGTCATTGCTATGGTTTCACACTTGGAACTAACGCTTTCGAGAATCTCGTGCGCACTGACAATTCTGGAATATGAATTTGCCTAAAGCGCTTTAAATTTGACGTACTCGTACGTAGTATGCAGAAGTGCGCTGGTAGGAGGGATATTGTAGCGCATTGCTCGTACAGACCCAGCAGGCGTTCCATCTGGCGTGGCACGTGTCAAACTGAACCCTTGAAGAGCTCGTTGTTTGGTTGTGGAGCTCTTGGGAAAAGGTAAGGGTGGCGCCATCTCGCCTTGTCGAGCAGTTTCTCATCTCTATACGCTTTCTCCCCAGATTTCGCAGGTCCATTTGTTACGGCGTCTCACCTCTTTTTTTTTTTCTTTTGAATTTAGGGCTTGTCCTTTTTACCCCTTTCTTTCTGGATCCTTTCATATGTATTTGTCGTGGCAGCTGCGGTGCTTCCTGGTCGCGCAGTGTTTGTGCACCTCTTCAATTCCTCCTGCTTGCGCCTACGCGCACGCCCTGAGTGACAGCGCAAGCGCGACACAATACTGGCGTGAGAACAGGAAAAAAAAAATCGCCGCCCAAGCACTCCGTACACATGGTTAACCAGCGAAGGTGAAGCGTGCGGCCCCGGTGTTAAGCAGTGGGTTAATCCCGACGTTGTGCTGAAGCCTTTCCCAATTATTGCTATGGTTTGAACGGCGAAATCCGCCGGTCTTTGAGGATGTTGAGGATGACGTCGAAGAGCTTGTTGACGTATATCGCACACGCCTCAGGATCATTGTTTCAAAGTTCGACGCGTTCGAGGAACGCCATCTCTTGCATGAACCTGCGTTGCGTGTCGTCGCCGTGTACCCCGATGCGTTCGAGCAGCTCCATTAAGCGGTCCCAATGAACTTCGGGGGCAGACAAAGTTGGAAATGCCGTTGGCTTGCCAAGTTGCGTTGTCACTGCGAACACCTCCTCCTTGCGTTCCTGCCAGCAATGGACCGTGTTTGTGCAGACGCGGGGCCACTAGTCATTCCTCGACGACGTTGAGCCTGGGCAAATGTGATGACATCGGTGGGTAAACGTAGCCATTAACGGGACTTAAATATGGCATACTGCCTTTGACTAGCGATTCCTTGCATGTCGCACAGACCCGAAACTGAACGACGTCGGGAGCAGCTGGGGAACCACCGCGTCAGTACCTCCATGGCATTGTTCCGTTGCTGTTGAGACCGGATCCCGTCGATCGTAGCCAAGTTGTTGTCGAACCGCAGGCGGTCGCAGACGTGGCAGCCGCAGCCGAAGTGCCGCTCGAGAAACTCCCACCGAAAGCGGGCTTTGGTTCCGGCGAACGCGTTGCGTCATTGCCATGTTGACGCTACTCTGCCGGCACTGCCGTTTCCTCGCCGCTTCCGCCTAGCATCCGCCCGCCATTCCGCGCATACTTGGGTCCCACGAAGAGACGACGCCACTGACGGCGCAGCCAATGGCGCGCGCGCTTGGGTGTGACGTAGAGAACGACGTAACTAACGGCGCAGCCAATGGAGACCATTATCGAAACATGTGGCGAACGGTTTTTCGTTTCGCCTAGCCATATACAGCTTTCGCTGTAAAAATTGAAATCCTCGCTTCACACGCAAGTGACCGCATGACTGACAAGTGAATGCTGCGCAATATGTACTATAAGAGTCATCTCTCAAAGCACGTATGCCGTCAACAAACGACAGAAAAAAAGTGTTGCCTGGGAAGGCAGCCTCATTGTCATTTACGAATATCAAACACCTTGAAACAATATATTGGTGCCTAGTTTTATGTGCACTTGATGCTTAAGACGCCACTTGGTGGTCGTGCACGATAGAAATCCTTTGAGAACGACATTTGTTGCTCTCTGCCAGAAAGGTTACGCCGCTCTACAGAAGACAGAAAAAACATTCAAAGGTTCTCAGAAGATGCTCGGCCATGCTTGCGCTATATTACCCCGCATAATGCGAGGCCAGTGGTCGATGGCGTGGTATCAGAATTTTGTAACTCTAGCCCTGATGAAAAATCAGTCCGCCAGCGTACACAATGTTTAATTTTTCCTGTCCCCTTTTGTCCATTGAATCAGTTCAGTGTGTTCAAGCAGGCTCAGCATGGCTTATATTTGTCCACTTATCTTGAAACATTGTCTTTCCCTTTCCTGAGCGTGGACCTGCCACTAGTTTCACTGCCAACTTCTGAAAATAGGGGGAAGTTTAAGACATGGCTGCCGTGACGTCTTCTCGGCTCGTGCAATAGCTTCTGGCTTCCGCAATCAGTATGCAGAAGCCAGAACAGATAGATGAAGGGGCATTATTAATAATAATAATAATAATAATAATAATAATAATAATAATAATAATAATAATAATAATAATAATAATAATAATAATAATAATAATAATAATATGAGGTGTTTCACCGTGCCAAAACGGCCATACAATTACGAGGCACGCCGTAGTGGAGAGCTCCGGGTTATTTTTCGACCACCCGAGGTTCTTAAGCGTGCATTGAGATCGCACAGTACACGGGCATTTAGCATATTGCCTCTATCGAAATGCGACTGCCGTGGCCAAGACGGAGAGGGGGCTCCTTTCCATTAGATGATTCTTCCTTTTCGATTTGTTCTTGCGTTGCAAACGAGCAACCCGAAAAAGTGTTCGGTAGAAGCCAAACGAAATAGTTTTCCCGGAGTCGGTGAACGACAACAAATGGTTTCGCAAATCAATCGATTGTCCGGCGAATAATATTAAACTGTGATTAGGCGGGCGATTTGTCAGCAGCTCAATGAGAAATATGACGCGAGTGTATAAAAAAGAGGCTATACGGGAAGAAAAATTGAGTGGTTGGGGCCATTCAAGTGAAGGAAGATACAGTGATGTCTCCATTTGTTGCAGAACACGTGTTGGTGAGCTTCTGCGAGGCTTCTTGCTTTGCGTTTGGTAGACACACGAAGTAGAGCACAAACAGCCTCTAAAGAGATATTAAGCGAGGAAAACAAAGTTATGAAGAGTATTCTGCTGAAACACGGGAGAGCCACTAACCGAATTATTCATATCTGCATCTTCTTGAGACGACACTGGTGCAATATAGAAACCGCGCTAGATGGCTATCGGGGTACGTTGCCCTCTTCGAAAATATGCTTCAGCAACGATGGAAGAACACGCTCTACGATCTTATTTCTTCATCCTACTTTATTGGTCTGGTTCGTGGTCACTATTTAAATTTTTATACACGGCGAGAACAGAATCAACATTGCAAATGCACGCGCGCATATCGCCGAATTGCCGTTGCGTGAGCGTGGTCGCGGCAGACGGCATGTTCCGCCATTGGTCTTGCCGGATTCGTGAGAGCGTCACAGCTGGTTACAAAAACACAGCAGTTGCCCTATGGGACGTCTGTGCTTGGACATTCAACCAATGACGCATATCAGCCTCGCCACTAAAGAAAAAACAGAAAAAAACAACAACATTGGAAGCTTACGGTAAAAGGGTACTGAATCCCTATAGGGTACTGAATGCGGATTCCAGGGAACATGGGTGGGTGTAAACTACAGTGACAATAACTTAGAGAGAGGCACGTGGAGAAGGAATTGTGTTTACGCGACTGTCCTAACGTTTGAACAAGTCGATGCCCCGAGCCAGAACTGCGCGAATGATGTTAGGAAGCCAACGGAGGATGTCGCCAGGGTGTCGCGTCGTGTAGCGTGTCGCGTTGTAAGCGCTGTAGCCGTCCCAGGTGCACCCTCGATGGGCCTCATGCGTGCGATATGCGCGCACGCGTTGAGCGGCGTAGATAAGCGCTCACGCGTGAAAGCGCGTCCATTTGTCATAGCGCGAAAACATGCTGCCTCCCGCGGCGCTGGCTTTAGCTTCGTAGATAGCGATCTTTCGAACGAGTTACGCCAACACGAGAGAGCCATTTTGCGGCAGGCTGGCCTTCACTGCAGGGGCAGTGATTTGGCGGACCGGTCCGCTGATCACGCCTCCAACGCGGTTACTGCTCCCGGCCGGCTCAACCAGCGCAGCTGAAGTGCGCGGGCTTTGTAAACGCTGCGCAGGACGAGATGTCCGCGAAATGTTTTCGAAGCGTATACTGGCATTTTACGGGGTGAGGGACCGCTCTGCACAATTAGCAGAGAGCGCTGATGATCTGGGTGTGAGCGCTTTAGAGAGAATCGACTCCTAGCTGGCACTGATGTTATGAAGCGCTCTGTTATTTTTTTGTCTAACCTTTGTACCGTAAGTTCTATATCGTTTGACCAACTGCCTCCCGTAAGGTCACGTTTACAGGACAGAGTTGCGAGAGCTTCATTTCGCAGAAAGTTGTCGCCACTGGCTTTGCCGCTGCTGCTCCTGCTTATGTTGTCATCAAAAAAACAAAAAAAAGGAAAAAGAAATAGCGCTCACTGCAGGGTCAAGCATCGAAACATTTTATGACAACAATACAGTTATACATCAAGCAAAATAACGCTTAACGAAGCGGGATGCATTGAAAAGGTGAAATAACATATTAAGGAAGCATCCATGAAGCAACGTAGAAAAGCAGGCGCGAGAAATTTTGAATCCAACTGTTTGAATATTGCTTGCAGAATTTAACTTCAGTGTTTTTCATAAAGGTGACTGTAAATGTAGGCTGTATGAAGAGCGTCTAAAAGATCTATACTCATTAACACGACTGGTGGAAACGTAAGGTAGGCCTATTAAATAAAGTGTGCTCAAACAGCACACATAGCCGTATATTTGCTCAGGTTTCTCTATTAGGGGAAGCGAAGCATCATCGAAGTTAAACTAAACTAGGACATGCACGCGAAGTGAACATATTAATATGAGATTTCATTTTGCTAATCGACATTGTTTGTGTAGATGTGAAGACAGTTTGCCAAAATGAATACAAAAGTTTGCGCAGCTTGCATTGAATCGCGGAAGGCCGGGGCTGCAGAGCAGAGCTGGTCGGCAGGCGGCTGGTCCTCTCTTGACTAAGTACACGTGCATTAACACGACGATGCACGAAGTGTTCACGTTGTCACATAGTGAATACCGAATATTGGCTAGGTATCGATCGGGTTCCATTGGGGTTCGGGAATCGCTTGGCAATCAAAGCGCCAGGTACCTTAATTAACGTTTTCTCTATGTCAGGACGAAGGACCCAATCGTTGCGGAACAAGTTGCCATTTCATTAGCACTGACGATGGAGGATATCGAAGTTATCTACAGTGATTCAAGCGCAGCAATACGGGCCTTCGCAAATGGTACAGTCTCGGGAGAAACGCTACGAATACTACAAGGCAAGGAAATCACGCATCACCTGCTGAGTTGGTTCCCGGCTCACCTTGGTCAAATCAAGGACTCCCCTCCCAATCTCAATGAAGCAGCACACGAGGCGGCGCGAGACCTCTCCAACCGCGCCTCCCCGGGCATGCGTTCTAATGATGAAGGGGATAACTGGGAAATTCCCACAACATATAACGAGCTCACTAAGCATTTTTATCTATCCCGGAGGATTTTCCCTCTGCCTCACAGAAATCTCACGAGGCCCCAAGCACTTACATTAAGGCTGTTGCAAACGAACACGTACCCCACTTTGAAAATGTTAAACATTATTTACCCTGAACTATACCCAAGTAATCTTTGCCCATATTGTGGGGAAATAGCTACCCTAGACCATATGCTCTGGCTGTGTACCAAATTCGCTCATTTACCTAACATCACCTCGGCCAGATGGGAGGCGGCAATCCGCAGCCCGTCCTTGACAGAACAACTCTGGGCTGTCCACCAAGCCCGCGAGGCGGCTGAGGGGCTCGGCCTCTCGGTCCCCACGTGGGAGCGGCCCGCGACACAGTGATCTGTGTTTTGGAGGACCAAATAAAAGTTTATCCAATCCAATCCAATCTCTATTTCTCGCTTCCTCTTTTTTTCTATCTCTTTCTCTCTCTCTTGCTATATATATATATATATATATATATATATATATATATTCTCTCTATTTCTTTCTATCTCCTTCTTTTTTCTCGCCTATCGCAGTTATTACATCCCACGCCGCACAAATCGGCGCTGCGGAGCACGCGCAGGGCGCACATGATCGGTAAACGTAGCACAAGAAGAAGAAGATGACGAAGAGAGAGCACGCGCCGGCATGATGACGATTGTTTCTTGTCTACATCGCGAACCGGACAGACGGCGGGCACAAGAGCTCTGTTGTGAAGCGTGAAGTCTGAAGGTTTTGAAAACTAGGCCGCAGGAAGAGTAAATGCGGAGGTGTGAATTCAAAATACCCCAACTATACGCAGCGAAGACACGACCAACGGTGAGAAACAACAGACAGTTTAGTACAGAACATTAAGTGAACAAAAAGAAAAAAAAAAGAAAAAAAAGGAAATACGAGAGAAATGAGGGCTGCCTGAGGGAAAGAACCGGAATGCGGTCGGCAAGAAAAGAACGTACTCACTCCGTCCTTTCTTACTCCTACTATCTGCAGCGCGCCGTGTACGTAAGGGCCAGCTTTCTGAGTGTCCGAGCAATTTTTGCCTCCGGAGCCCACATAATCCAGGCAGGGCTGAGAGAAAATTTGCTGCGAATCCTACCGGCTGCGGCCCCCCGGAATCCCAGCCGGCGTTAGTTCGAAGCGCCACTGGTCCGTTTACCTGCCTCTTATTGATTCATTAGGGGCGGTAATGAAATCCAGACTCGGTGCGCACGAACTTCTTCTGTCCACTTTGTTTTGATGGTGGACTTAGCGGCACGTCTGGAACCATTTAGTGGGTCGAGGGCGAACCAGCAGAGCGCCTGAGTAAGACCGGAACTCGGCTGGCACTCGCAGCCTTTTCTCATCGGCTTCGCCGGCAACGAGGTTTGGATCCCCGCCTACGCACAACTGAAACTCTCTGCAGTCAGCGTCGGGCTGCCGTTGGTTACCACAGGCGACTGATCTCCTTGAAGCCACCCCGGGGGAGATCTCACGTTAACGCACTTAGTAGCTCCCAGTAACCAGACGTTCCCTTCGATATACCTCTGGTCCATTACTCTTCATAATTGTACTTACGGCCCTTTATTCAATTATTTTATTTATTGCTGTTATTGTGATGAAGACTTGCCTCGAAGGGCAACATTTCATGTGTGTTATGTGTGTGCTGCAAGGACTACATGGCTGTCACGCATTGGATAGAAGGCTTGGCAAATCATCACGACAGGAAAACCTGTCATTACAGCATGGCGATTCATTCAATGATTTGCTTTAACGTTTGAAATGAACACGATGAATATGAGACGTGGATGGAGAGAGCGTTGGTAGAAGTATGACAACTTTAGCTTCTTTTGGTATGTACACCACGCGGCATCTTTAAGTGAAGTAAGCCCTGCATCAGAGTTAGGTGGCAAGGAAATATCACAAAAAGGAGCATGCCAAGCACGGGTAGACACGAACACAAAACACAGACACCGAGCACTGGTCCTTAAGAAGTTGCTAGCCTTGGTACCGTTCACCAACCCGATCGTTTTGCATGTGTTTGGAAAACACAGTTGGCAGGTAATTTCCACGTGAAATTACCTGCAAAGTTACTGCAACGTCAGCCACCCTCTCTTCGTGTTTTCGATGTCGCTCTTAGGCGTTGCGACTGAGTGCAGGAAATCACGTTTACGCAACAAAAATATGAGTACATGATCGTTTTCGAATTTCACTCCCACAGCTGTGGCCAAGTTGGCCAAACATAAACCCGCTCACAAGCGGAACATTATATCTATTGAGCCATCCGGCTGAAGTAGTGAGGTATTATTGAACTAAAGCTGCTATAACAACACCTACACTTTAATTCCTTCGGAGGCACCCAATAACTGGCTGGGCGTTGCTAAACAACTTGCCCAGCATAACAGAAACGTTCAATCAAATGTCTGCGCAGTTACTGAGGTCATAAGATGTCATGACTCGGTGGGTAATGTTCAGTGATGCGCTGACCACGAGGTTGTGCGTTCAATTCCCGGCCTCGGCTGCCACATTTTTCTGGGGGCGAAAACTCACAAGTAAACCACGCATCGGTTGCATGTTGAAAAGCCTACGTGGTCACAGTGGATCCGATCGGTGGAAAAACAAACGAACAGCACTTTCTTTTGTTTTACGTTGTAGAGGACCGTACATGACGCAGCATTGATGAAGCAAGCAGTGTGTCCACGTTTCCGGTTTACTTTTTGCGGATCGCATTGTGGTCAACGAATCTTCGACCCTTCTTGAAAGCACTTCTTCCAATTACCGACACGGTAACATGCGCCGTGACAGCGAATACTGCAGCTAATGTGTCATTGCTCCCAGGTTTCGTGCGGGTTCGTAACCTCCGCAGCTTTCTCCATCGTCGCGTTGCGCAACGGAGTATCGCAACTGGTATGACTAACTTAATTGCAAAATGTTTCAAAATTAGTATCTACTAACTATAAACGGCGTGCAGAATTTCTGTGTATCCAGACCGCAAGAGGTCTCCCGCCCACACACTCTTAATGAGGCCCTGGTTAAATGCTGGCTATATCCAGGAAACCAGACCAAAAAATGTCCGGTTTCCTGGCTATATCTAGCACTTTAAGCGGGACATAGTTAAAAGTGTAGAAGGTAACCAAACAAAGTGAGCACAATGTCCGAACTCAGGCCTCAGAAAGTTTGCGGGATCAATTATACTCAGCAGCCACAGGACTTATGCAGAAATCTACACACTCAGTATAAAGGAAGGTTGATTTTGCGTAAAAGTGACAGAGCTGACAGGAAGTATACAGGTTGTTTGTACAAAGGTGCGAACTCAAAGTTGTAAGGGATCACGTGCGTGCTTTGCACCTATTAGTGACGTCAGCCATGCGATGCGGGGAATTCCCCACATGGTCTAGCAGCTTCCCCTTTTAAAGAAAGCTTCGTATTAATAAAGTGTCAATTCAGATTAACGTGTAAGTACGCGGGTAAACAGCGAAGAGGTGAAAAACCTTGCACAGCTCGAAGGGCTCAGTAACTTGCTTTTGAGTTCATCGGCCCCCTAATCTCGTACTCTCGATGGCTCAAGCACACACACAATCACGTGTATCAAGACTAAAGCAAGAAAGGTCGGTGCCCCTTTCGGCAGGGAAGATCGGGGGGAGGGGCTGGTAGGGGATGGAGTACCGAAGCAAGGACAGATGATAGGCACGCCGTCTTTCTCATCTTTGCGTATAAGCCTGCGGGTTCGCAGGGGTCGCACGTGCATACGGTAATGGTTCAGTACACGTTGCGGTATGTTTGCGCAGGAATTAGGACCACGTTGCGTTTGTTCTTGGATTGAGTGCTCCGCTTGATTGAAGCGGCGAGGATATATCCTCACCGCGGTCATTGCATGACGTTTCTCGGGAGGAGAGAAGGAAAGGGTGTGCCCAAACACGCCGAGCCAGGCGTCTGACCCCCGAGAGGTGCAGGCCAACGTCCGCGTGCAGCACCGCGCAAACGACGAGTACGTTTCTTTCTTAGCGCGCCAAGAATTCGGACTATTCATGTTTAATGCAAAAGCTTTTTAAGAGCACATAAAACGAGGACAGAAGACTAAGATTTTGACAGGACGGCGCTTAACTCCCAACTGAATATTTATTTAACAGAATCACATTTAAGAACACAAGAGAACCAATTAGACATGCGTAGTCGAACTGCTTCCTACTGCTTCCGGTGAAATAGTGGAGGCGTTTCATATTAGAAAAAGGGGCCGTGACTGTGTTAGCCATCCATCCATACCTTTACACTATAAGGAGTTTCACTTTCTTGATAAGTAAAGATTGTTAGTGTCACTATGCTGTTATCATTGCCTGGTTCTGATGGCAGTTAGGTCTCTTGTTCGACTACGCATGTGTAATTGGTTCTCTTGCACTTTTAAATGTGATTCTGTTCAATAAAATTTCAGTTGCGAGTTAAGCGCTGTCCTGTCAAAATCTTAGTTCGTCTGTCCTCGTTTTATGTGCGCTTAAAAAGCCTTTGCTTTAAACACGAATGTTCACCAACTAGCCCATCTCGCCGTTTTGTTGCATTCGGGCTAGGCGCTGTTGAGCAGTGATACTGCAGGATAGCTCAATGGCTTTGACGTTGCGCTGCTGAGCACATGATTGCGGGTTCGGTCCCCTTCGGTGGTGTGCGGAGGGCAAGAACGCTGTCATACCGGGCACTGACGCATTTTAACCCGGTAAAGTCAAATGTGCCGTATATGCTACATACGGTTTCGTGCCTGAAATGCTGCTTTCAGCGAGGGAAAATAACGCAACGCCCATACTTGCGCTTTCGATATGCTGTAATAAAACTCCAACCATAGGCACTTCAACGATTAATTACTAATGAACCAAATGAGACACTAAATAAGCTATAGCTAAAATAACGATTACCAAATTTTCTTTAACTAATTTACTCGCCAAGGCACAAAGCAAAACTGAACAATTTGTTTAAAATCTTCTTAGCGCAGAATAGGGTGCGGGCCTGGCAGGGATAACAAAGCTCGGGTGGTTTAAACTGATTCGGAGCACCATGCCTCGTCTTTGTCATTATACGTGCCCGTATGTAGTTTTCGTCACAAAGAGATAGAAAGTAGTGAACAAGCCCACGCCTTAGCTTACGATCACAACACAGCGAGACATGGCATGGAGTGGCCCTGAGAACTGTTGCCCTAGAAGTGTCACATATGAAAGGTCTGAATGGCGGGCCAGTTACATAATGTGATAGCCACATCGACATTCGTACCACATGTAGTAGCGGCAATTCAAAAGCAACGTCGTAACCAGCTTAAGAAATACAAAACAATCAATTCCTCTAACTATCCTCGTCACAAGCACGCCAAACAAGGGACGCGTGTTGGGTTGCGATCACATAGACATGCATAACCGACTGGCACACCAGATCGTCCTCAGCAAGAAGAGATGAGCCTCACAAGAGAGCCACTGCCGGTAGCCCGCATGAAGCGTGCCATCAGGTTAAGAAAATAGACCCATCACTAAGACCAGTGGCCGAGTTCGACTCGGACTAATAATTCATAAGATAGATCCTATCTTATCCTTTTTTTCCTTTACGGAGTGGCTCGCAATCAGGTCGTGATGTGGGCCCCAGAACTCGATTTGCTTTCTCGCAGCACAGGTAGTGATCGTCCGTCCCACTGCTTCTGGTAGATTGTCTTCGGTGGGATACCCCCTCCTCCTTTCTCTTTTTTCTCCTCTCTAGTACCTAAGGCCTAAAGACCTAAAAAGAGTCATTCATAAATGCGCTTCTCCTTGATACTAGTCTTAATGCAGAAAAGCACGCTTGCCGTGATCCTCCAAGACGGAATAAGTTGGAGGACACACGCAGTGCCATCTGCACAACGTAACTTCGTCAATTGCTATTCACACAGAGCGTACCGTTGACGTGTTCGTTTCATGACATTGTAAAAAATTTAGTCACAACAGTGCTACTAAGTTTAGAAGAAAATGTATTTTGTTTTCTGCGGGTGAGTTCGATTTCCACATCTGCGCAGCACGTACGCACGCATAGAGTTACTGCATATGCTACCTTTAGGTAGCAGAGCTGCGCGTAGGTCTGGCTAGCAACCACAGCTATACGGTAAAGCCGCACTCCGTTCTTGCATGCGACATGCTTACTGTGTCGCCAATCAACACGTGTGGCGTATCTAAAACCGGTGATTAACTTTACTGTCGATGACTAGTGTCAATCCAGTGCGCTGCAGCGGCGTCGTCGAAAAATTCAGAAAATGGCCTGGGCGTCAGCTTCTCCGCAAAGCACGGTTGCTAGCGGCGTTTCGAAGACAGATGCGCAACTCTGCTACCTAAAGGTAGCATATACAGTAGCTCTACGCACGCATGCATACGCACGCCCCCTTTCTCCCCCCTCCCCACACACACTAACGAAATGACCTGGTGTTCGGCATATCATAACGATGGTATGATCACATGACCGTTTGTGGTTCACTTACGTGCACGTAAATCTGAATAAAAAATAACATATTACACCTTGTGTCATTGCCGTGGACAGGATTGAACCTGCAGTCTCGATCACCGCACCGTAGAACTCTTGCCACTGAACTGCTGCGGCAGTTAAAAGTGTAGTGAAGTTGGCTGGATGCCAGTAAGGAACATCGCACAACCGGAAAACTTTTCCTGGCAAACTAAAACATGTATGAAGAGCGAGATAAACAAAGAAACAGCCGCAGGGGCGACGCACTTGACGAATATAAAGTTGTGCGCCAGTTTCAGCTCGTTTCAGTGCGGACATGAACGGGCTGGTATTTTCTGCGCAACATGAAAGAAAAGGACCGCCAATCACTTTCTGGATAAGCGTACGAAGACTCCGAGAGATTTCACTCAGCGCAACCAGTATCTTTTCTTTCTTTGTTTTTCTCCCATCATCCCTTCGGCGAGCTCTATTTCTCGGCGGCTCTGATCTAGATACGAGGAAATAGCTCAAGTGAGGCTCAGTGCCCACCCTTCCCGCCTTCAACGGCCTAGTTCGGCTGGAAGAAAATTGTGTCTCGCTTCCAGGTTTCCGATGGGTCTACGCCCAACGGGGAAATCCCCGTCGGTACAAAATAATTGAACGGCGTCTTTCCATCCCACTATATATGTTTATCTCTACGTATTTACTGATCTATCAACTATTTACTTTCTTCTTGCAGTCAAGGGAAGATTTGCGAACACTCAGTGTGACGTATGCACCATGAAGACATTGTTCAATTAGATTGTTGTCGGGAAGAATACTCTCGGATACTTGCTCGTCACCTGATAAGGAAAGAACAACCTTGCGCAAATTAATGGTTTATGACTACCACAAGCGTCATCCCCAGAAACTTGTGTACGTGGCATTGAGTCGAGCCACGTCTGTCGATGGCCTTTACATCACCAACGCTGACGACGATTTCACATTTTATCATGGTGCCGCAAATCCAGATAGAGCGCTGCGTGATGAATTGAATAGATTGAAAAACCATCGGCTTGACACCATCGTTCAACGTTGTTTTGCAGTACTCGATCAGCCTCACCGACTTGCCATGGGCTCGCTCAACGTGCGTTCACTCGCTGCACACAGGCATGACGTCATGCACCACCACATCCTAATGCGAGTGCCGGTGCTTGTTTTTTCCGAGACCTGGGGTCATTCAGAGGAAATCGACGGCTACAGGTGTGTAGCATCAGCAAACAGACGTAAGCACCGGGCATCGGGTGTGGCCATCTACGAGCGAGGAAATAAGTGCGTGCCATTCCCACTCGTCGGTGCACCGGACGTCGACTTCGCCGACGTTTGCGCAGTGCGAAATTCCGAAGGTATTGTGGTAGCCTCCGTGTACGTGTCGCCAGGCGCACAACACAGCCAGATAGCAGACTTCTTAATACAGACCTTCGCTCCTGAACAGCATGTGCCTCTCATTGTTACGGGGGATTTCAACGTGAACACAAAGGATCCCCACAACGCCTGGTTCACACACTGCGTGCAAGTGGACCTCGCCATGACCTTTGCGTCGAATACTAATGGCAGCTCATCGACCACCGGCTCTTGTTTGGACTTTGTCTTTACGAACAACAAAGTTCCCGTATTGTTAGGGTGCATGTCCTTCGCGGTGTACTTCTCCGACCACAAAGCACACCTAACCGTTTTGGAATAAATGCTTGTTGATAACAACCTCCTTAAACACTTCATCATCAATAAAAATTGATGTGCCGAAAATCAACGTCACGAGCAGCCCCAGCACCAACATAATTTAATCTTTCCAGGAGCCAGATGTGAATGCAAGTTTCCACGCTACAATACTGTAGTCTTTATGGGGTAGTAGGCACTGCCCAACTTTACCAAATGATTACAGTTATGGTGCAGTGGGTACCTATCATCGGTACTTGCACTAGTTCGCCCAAGCGTTTATAATGGTCGCTAAGAACGCCGCTCCTCAAGCTTACGCTGTGACTGTGCTGCGTTTCCGCGCAGGCCTGGCGTTTTTTGCACGTATTTCAATTACTACCGTGTTCGCAAATGAGACACGAACCACACTCAGGACATCGCCGATAGTTACTTGTTCGAAAGTCACACTACGCTTTGGAGGACGCAATGAAAACGCATCAATAAAACGCGCATTCAGTGCATAATGGCCAGTGCAGATAGGCGGTAGACGGCATCAAACATACAAGATTGGCTGGGAAACGTACGGGTGGCGCGGCTGATGCCAGCATTGTTCACCATGACATTTATTTGCTAGATTGCCCTGTGCTTGTATTTTTAAGAGCGAAGCTGTTTGAGCTGTCGGTAACTCGTGCTCCGTCGTGCGAAACTGCTCAGGTGGGTATGAGCCACAGGAATTGGGCAAGCCCCGCTACCTGTGTACAGCAGGTGCGAGTGTCAAACGAAAACGTGTAAGAGAGAGAGAACGAAATACATAGAAAGAAAGAAAGAAAGAAAGGAAGAAAGGAAGAAAGAAAGAGAAAAAGAAAGAAAGGAAGAATAGAGGGAATGAAAGAGAGAAAGTGATTGAAAAAAAAAAGAAGAAAAAATAGGGAGAAATAAGAGGAACAAAGACATAAAGAGAGAAAGAGCTGGAAAGAAACCGGCACGAAAAAGATATAGAAAAAAACAGAGAGCAAGACCGAAAGAGAAAGAAGCAGAGAGAGAGAGAGAAAGAAAGGGAAGAAAGAGAACTAAAGGTAGATACAAAAACTAGCAGTTGTTCCATGTACGAATATAACCGATGAGCGAAAATCCTCAGGAATGGGACGCAAGCGACTATGCGCCTGATTTCGCTGCTGGCTAGAACAAAACCGCTCAAGGCCTAAACATTTCCTCTTAAATCACCGGCCACTGCAACCTAAAGCGATGCTTAACTTAAAGAGAAGGGAGCTTCGACGGCGACGGCGGGGTGCGGGACTAAGGAGCTTCGCTCCTAAAAAGAGATACAAGAGACAGAAAGAAAGAGAAAGAAAGAGAAGAAAGAAAAATGAGCAGTTGTTCCGTGTACGAATACAACCGATGAGCGAAGCTCCTTAGAAATAGGACGCAAACGACTATGTACGTTTTGAAACTGTTTATTACGCTACGCGCCTTGTTTCTTGCGCAACGCGCGCCTTATATATTTTCATTTTTTATCTTTTGCGCCGCGCGCGGCGTTTCATTGTGTTTTTGCACCAGCGCTGCATCTATGTTCAGGGAGCTTCGACGACGACGGCGTGAGTGCGGGCTTACGGAGCTTCGCTCCTAAAAAAAAAATAAAATAAAGAGGCCTTCCGTGTTCGTATACTTCAGGCAACAGCATAGGTCGGCAAACTCACTCATGAGTCGACTCTCTCAGACTCACTCAGACTCAGATCGGCCCGTGAGTCTGAGTCGGAGTGAGGGCGAGTTGAGTAATATTTTGGTGAGTTTGAGACCGAGGGAGTCCGGTTGAGGAAAATATTGGTGAGTCTGAGTCCACGGGAGCCCTAATAATATCTGGGGTTTAACGTCCGGAATCCACGTGAGCCCCAAGCGCGTGAGCCTTAAGCGCTTGAGTGAGTCTGGTGTAAGCTGCACCTATTATTGCAGACCTGTGGTCCTATCTGCTCATTTTCAGCATTACTATCAGCCTAATGTCGGCTTACATTTATACTCGTATATTCACGCATATCTCAACGCATTCACGTTCGTGCGCCACCTCAATATTTATTGGTCAGAGACGTGAATTGGGAGGGTTGCCATGACCTCCCCCTGCACTATTTCACGGAATGTTCTTGATAAAAGCATTTCGTGTGAGTCGGGTATTTATTAATGATATCCTTACTGGATTACTGGATTACTGATAACTCATATTTGAAGGTATAAGATCAAATGGCGTATCGTATAGAGCACCGATTATATGAGATATTGGCATTAAAGGGCATTGACACCACAATCGAAAAAAGGTAGTTTTACGCTCACGGACTCGGGAGTCGACTCACTCGGGCTCACTCGGACTCAAGTTAAGTTGCGAGTCTGAGTCTGAGTGAGTTCGGCTGAGTAATATGTTGGTGAGCTTGAGTCCGAGTTAGTCCGGTCGACAAAATGTTTAGTGAACCTGAGTCCGGGTGAGTCCGGTTGAGGAAGATTTTGGTGAATCTGAGTCCGAGTGAGCCCGCAGAGCAGAATATATTTGCGGAGTAAGAGTATGAGCGAGCTCCAACTTTTTTGTCGACCTATGGGCAAGAGGTCGTGTGAAGCGGAAACAATAGACAATTCACACACGTTTAGCCGCCAGCGGGATACAGGGATGCGCTTTAGCACTAGCGCAGGTGAGTGCCGACATTTGGCGATGTTGTGACTGAGATAACTTGCGCAGAGTTTCATCGACTTGTTGATAAACTGTGTTTTAAATAAAGGGCGATAAAGAATTAAGATTCGAATTCACGCACACACACACACAAAATGACATACGATAATATTATTCGCAAGATAGTATGTCAGGCAATCCTGATGACCGGCATATCATTAGAGAAGCCGGCAGGCCAATAATGGCAGGCGAAAGAGAAGTTTTGTGAATTTGGCTCTTGGACTAGAGAGTCAAAATAGTTTTCAACAATACTGCGCTACGGTGAAACTTTATGGCCGTGACATCTAGACACTTCGACAGTTTTTTCCTTATGCACAAAGTTATGTTATTTTTTTTTGCGTCAAAGAAGATAATGGGCGTCACTTTTACATTAATTTTCTTTCGCACTGTAAGAGTCAGACGGAAACAAAGAGGGAGTAGGAGAGAGAGGGAAAAAGAGGAGAGAGGAAGATAGACTTTTACGGCGGTAAGCAAGTACTAGTTTTTCTCTCCCGTACAAAGTTAGCGGTGAAAGTCAGACTCCCCTGGGACGGCCGACCGTATAAATGAACATCAGCGACAACGCACGCAAGAAAGGCCGACGCAGCTGGCGTCTATTAATCCCCGGCACTATCCTGGGAGCACTGCCTGCGAATTCCACGCATTCGCGCGATGCCAGCACTACGCTTTGCGTGGCCGCCGTCGCGCGCCGCAAACTATGCGAGCTGCCGACGAAGCTGCGGAACGTTTCGTTTTTCTCGTGCCGGAAGCCACGATTAGAGGTGAAAGCGCAAGCTCGTAGCGCGAACTTTTCTTGCGTGCGGAGGCTGCGACCTGGACTCCAAAGGGCGCTTTTATTTAAATTCCGAAACTTGGATTGCGTGTGTATCACGCTAGTGCTGTCTTGGAAAAGCGTAACCGTACGAAAATGCACCGTCGCGATTCAGGGGCTTAAGAACGTAATGGTACTCTCATGCGCTCGTTGAGTGGGATGAGTTTTCAATATAAAAACGAAACGACTATTTACATTTGCATATCTGAAAAACTTTCTACGCGATCTAACGAAGACCCTGCATGCCAAAGCGCAACAGAGCGATAGCAGATGCGAAGACGAGATGAAAGGCGCCGAAAGAGGCCGCTATCTTGCGTGTATACGCAACCTGGCATACTCTCAAGTAATTGGGAAAGCCGGCCTGGCAGTGTACAGTGCTACAGAGTTTGTGTTTTGAAGCTGACGTTTGTGATGTTGAAGCTGAGGTTCTTAGGGGCGTACATTTATAAAAGGAATCCTTCTCCGCCTTAATTAAAGTACCTAGCGGTATGTAATGAAGTAAGCTCCTACATCGTTTCATTTCGGGCTTCTTCAACAATATTAAAAAAAGGACGTCGTAAAAAATGCAACTGCATGCACAACGAGAACAGCGGTGATGTCACACTCTACCTCTCACCCTCCGTACCTCCCCCCCCCCCCCCCATTTTTTTCCCGTTTACCTAATGGTTGTGTGCGTTTTTGCTTCCGGAGGTGTTGGCAAAGCCTGCACCTTGTACGTGAAACTGTACGCCTTGGGGACATGAAATACACACTCGGGACAAACCGTTTCGAATTCCCGTGCCACCTTCGCTCTTCAGCCTTGCAATCCTGACGGCACAGGCACAGTAAGCAGGTACAGTAAGCATTCAGGCGCAGTAAGCATTTAAAAGGACTACAAAATGAGTGAACAGAAAGAAAAACCACTTCAATTTCTTTCACTCTAAAAAAATTATTATTGCATTAGTTGCAAACACACTATAACAGCAACCAGAACCTGCACGTTTTATTTGATAACATTTCGTCATATATGTATCTGTTTGAGCCACCGTCTGCTAACCGGGCGGCGCTGCAAATTTTTAAAGCAAAACTAGTGGTCGCATTCCGGTAGCTGACAGCACCGCCTTCATGAACGGCTCGCATTTGGACAGCCTTTAATCTTTCTTTACTTAAGTGCAAATGCAATCGTCATTTTAACATAGCCCATATTACTGTACACACGCTCCTATCACTGCACAACACGCATACGCAGATAACGACACACTCCATTTTTTTTTCTCGCCTGTAATACTCCACTCTCTACGTAGAAGAAGGCAATCAACACGTCGTAATGTTGCGTCGAATAGCCAGAGTAGAAATAACGTCGTCACCGCCATCGTCGTCTTGCTATTAGTCAACAAACACACATGCAAAATATCTGTAGCGTCTTGCGGTGCCTTAAACGATGCCAGATAAAACAGCTGGCTGAAACATGCTTCGCATAACTCAGACGCCTACAGTGCGCGTTATCTGCATAATCTATCCTATCCTACTTTAATGCCCGAGTACGCACTAAGAACGACAGAGTGTTTGGATTAGACGAGCCAAGCAATTAAGTCTCGCAGGGCACAGCGCCCGCGTGCATCGAGCCGAGAGGGCCGAGGTAGCACCAGTGCCTGGCAAAGTGTCATCGCTCATGTCGACAGCGCGGGGAGGCAGCAGACCACCCTCGGCATCCCGTCCTCGCAGCGAAGGGGATTGTCAAGACCCCTTATACGGGGCGGTGCCTACCAGACTGCCTGCACTCTGTACCCCCCCTCCCCCTACTTCTCATCACTATAAGGCGCCCTGTCTGCCTTCCTTCTTCTGCCTTTCATTCCCCATCTCTTAGCATCCGCCACTCTCAAAATTCATGCTTGATTTTTTTTTCCATTTGTCTCGAAATCGTTTGAAGGCGTAGAAGGGGCCATACTTAGCGCTACGTAATTTATTGGCGCCCCTAGTTTACGGCGATAAAAGAGACGAAGTGGCGGAGTGTGTAGCGGCGGTGAGCGCACGTCTATCACGTCTCCTAAAGCGCAAACTTGTGGCCCATCTACGCCCGTTATCTCTGAAGCACTTCTCGATACATTCACCTTCAACCACGCCTTAACCTTTCCTGCCCTCCCTGTTTGTTCTGCCCTTATTTTCCCGCCAGAAAAAGTTCAGCGAGTAAGCTTTACACTTTTTTTTTCTTTCCTTAGGTATCTCATTCATTTCTTGCGTAGGGTGGTTTTTCATCGAAGCTCTTGAGCGCCGAGGGTGTGCAACGCATTCTTTTACTGATAATATCAGTTCTACAAGGATATGGGGTAATTCGTGGGAGGTGCTTTTACGGCAGTGCCGTCCTTTCATCTGAACGCTCGTCTCGTTAATTAATCTGACAATGCGCTGCAGTAAAACATGGTGGACCGCAGTGCACTGTGGACTCGCCAAATGCATGTCACGGTCATACCACCGTAACCAGTCAGATCTCACTGTTGAAACCTGGGACAACTTGGATGGTTCGCTTCGCGCACTGACTCATGATGAGTTCGTTGAGAAACTACGAATACACATCTAGTTTTAATAAGTTTGCATTGTCTTAGCGGTTGTCTTTTTCTGTATTCCCATCAACGTCTGTCCCGCACCTGATGAAAGATTTTGTTGTACAGCTATGTAAGCATATCGTATCTTTATCTGTTTGTATAATCTTAGCGTTTCTTTAATTTGCTTTTTGTACTAATATATGTATCCCCTCCTGCTATGTCTCGAAATCGAGACAGCAGTATTTATAAATAAAATAAAATAAAGTGAGTAATTAGGACTAACGTACTTTTTACATGGCCAAAATACATTTGCCGTGGCCAGGCTTTCTAAACAAAGATGCGATGATTGTACTTACATTAGTTTTATTTTGATGGTAACATTTAATGACTTATATGCGAATTGTGCGCGTGGTTAAAAGACTCTATCAAAATTCAATTCATGCATTCCGCGCATAGTGTTTTCATTGAACTTTTACGTGAACTTTAACGTGTGTGCGTATTGATCGCTTCTCTTTGTTTCGTCTGGTCTCTTTGGTTCATGTTACTCTGTTTATGTTTTTTGTAGGTTTGTATCTTTTTTGCTCGCGTAAATTGTATCATCTATTTATAGTGTTATGGGCAATCGAAGTATAATGTGTTTGGGTATGGCCGGCTCTAATTCGGCCTACCTTTCCATATGTACGCAAACTATTTAACAACAAAACTTAAGCCGGTCCTTCAGGTCAGGTAGACACAATGGCTCTGTCAATATCAGACTCTGTCTGATATATCAGACTCAAATATCAGACTCTGTCTGATATTTCACCGAACCGTTTCTCTTCTTCCCCCCATCCTGGTATTGTAAACAGAGTTGGCAATAGCACTATATTTTCCTCCCAAAATTAGTATTTGTCTCGTATTCTGTGCTTCATCAATTTAAAGCACAATAACAGAAATCCACAGGAGGGCCGTGAAAATCGCTATCAAACCATTGCAAATTAGAGTGATGGTAGGGAGTTCAGCATAAATTTGGTATTGTGCGCTTTCTTTGACCATTAAATAAACAAATGAACAATAACTAAGGAAACGCTGATAAACGAGTGGCCAGACCCGTTTGGTCCATGATTGTCAGCAAAGCTCGATGGGCCTGGTCGCGTCGAGATAAACAACCTCTCGGAAAGAGGTAATCGTCAATGGTCGCGCACTTAAATCCGAGGAATTTATATTCAATAATCAGCAAAGCCCGTTGCGTAACAGACGCGGGACAGTGTAATATAAGATGCTCAAGTGTTTCACAGGAGTCACAAGCTGCACACAACGGGCTGTTCACACGCCCTTGACGGTATAAGCGTTCGCGCGCCAATGCTGAGCCGTCTCTTAGTTTATATAACAGTGCTCTGGAACGACGAGGCAAGCCACGACCACGAACACGGGGAGGGAACGATCCGTTCGCGACATGCTGGTCTGGGTGCTGCTTTAGGAGGCGGCGGCGTATAAGCAGACGAGCGTTGTCCATCATAGACGAAATTTCCGGGCAGTCACAGTCACATGATTACAAGATGAAGCGAGGCGATCAGCCTCTTCATTTCTAGCAATGTCCACGTGCGAAGGTATCCACTGGGCAGCTAGGGACACCCCACGTGAGATAATTTTGTCGGCGGATTCTGCGATACTGCATAGAATAGGGCTGTCGGCCTCTTTTCCAGTGAGTCTGCTAAGGGCACCACGAGAGTCTGTAAGGATGACGACCTTCGATGTAGGTAATCCTTCTTGCACGTATTTGAGGGCAACATCAATCGCTGCTCCAACAGCGCTTTTGTGTTGCGCATCGCACAACCGCTGTCTTGCCACGGGCCGAGAAGGTGCCGCAGTTCCGAGCTCGAGCCGCGTTGCAAATGAAGTTCTGCCTTCAGAATCTGTCGTTCGGCGTCGTAATGAACATTGGACTTAACCAAAGTTTGTGAATGACTCTTTTGTGTATATATGTGCGTATGTGACTGTACGTACCGTTTCTGTGTATATGTCATTCATTGTATATACCATAGCCATCACCCGACACCCGGAGTAGCAAGCCAGGTGACAAACCAGGCTGACCTCTCCGAGATTTTCATTAAAGATTATTATCTCTCTCTCAATCGCTGCTAGTTCCGCAGCCACCGATGATGATGGGTGAGGTATTTTAAACACTCGTCTGATGTCTGTCGAAGGACAAAAGAAAGCTGCAGAAGCACCTGGGCCGTCGCTGCGTGCAGATGCGCCCGTAAAACTTCAATGTAATCTTCGAATTCTTCAATAAGTGCGACTGGGGTAATTGGAATAGTACCGAAACAGGTTGGTCACACTTTTGCGTATTTCTAGAATTGACAGATGAATGGGGAAGATGCAGTTGTGCTCTTTCGATGTTGTCACAGAGGTGGCTCTATCTGATTTGCCAGTAACGCCAATAAACAAAGCCGCCATTTTCCCCATGCGAGAGAGCGGGCGCCGAATCAGCCTATTAACGAATGCTTTGCCATCTGGGGCTCGGTGCATACGCTCGATATGATGTAACGCTCTCTGGCCAGCTTGTAGCCTTAGAGGCAACTGGTGTGCTTTAGTGAGTAATGGAATAGATTGGGCCTCTCGAGGTGAGCAAAGCATGACTCGGAGGGCAACACGATGATCCCGTTCCAGTTGAGACATCAAACCAGGCGCAACATTCAAGAATGGCAACGCATACATCACGCAAGAGAGTACAGATGATTGGTACACCTGAAGCGCTGTCGTCTGGTCAATGTTATTGCCCCTAGCAGTCAAGGCGGCCACATACTTGAGCAGGGACAGCGATTTGCAACGCACAGAGGCAACAGCACGGTGCCAAGAAAGACGATCATCGATGATTACGCCCAGGTAGCGGTGTTGCTGTACCCATTGTATCGGCGTGCCTCCGAAGTGTAGCCTGCTCATGCTTCGACGAGCGTGTTGCCTAGGGTGGTAAGCAATCGCGGCTGACTTCGCAGGTGAAATCTGCAGGCCAACTTCCATCAAGTATTTTGAAAATGCATTGAGAGCTCTCTTCAATATTCCTCGAAGACAAGGACCATGGTGTGACGAACCGCTGACCCATAGTGCGATATCATCGGCATAAATTGCTATGCATAGTGGAAAGTCACATTCTTGAGGTAATCGGCCTGTAAGTCCAGCTAGCGCACTGTTAAAGAGAAACGGCGACAAGACGCTGCCTTGCGGGACGCCACAATTAACAGTGCGAGATTCACTCGTTGCTTCTCCAACGCGCACTTTCATCCTGCGCGGCGATAGAAAATCGCGCACAAGATTTAGCAGACGGCCTGAAATTCCCGCAGTCATAAGTGCGCAAATAATCGCCCTATGTAGCACCGAGTCAAACGCTTGCTGTATGTCAAGGAATATAACGTACGCAGAGTGCCTGTTTGCTCGAGCAGATTCAAGCGATGATACAAGATCGGATGTTGTCGAGGGCTGAGCGGTGGCGACGAAATCCGCTCATGACATCAGGGAAAGATGGGGGGCCCAAAACGGCAAATAATGTCATACTGATCGACTACAGCATCGCTCGTCATGACCTTTAAAACACATGCAACAACAACAACAACAACAACAACAACAACAACAACAACAACAACAACAACAACAACAACAACAACAACAACAACAACAACAACAACAACAACAACAACAACAACAACAACAACAACAACAACAACAACAACAACAACACCTTACAGTAATTCCTCAGCGCTGAATAAAGAGGTCGCATGATAGGGCAGGGGTGAGGGCATGCGACTCTGAAACGTTGACTGGTGGCGGTTGTGGATAGCTTTTCTGTTTCGTTTTTTCACCCAAATGGTAATGGTGACACTGGCGATGACGAAGTGACCTGACGACGAGGAATAATTGTCATAATGCGTTGTCGTCATCAGCGTACTGGAATGAAAGGACAGGCGTCCGGGACAAACGAGGCAAACCTAAGTTTGAGCAAACGACTGTTGTAGAAGCGCAGTTAACGACATGGGGAAGTTACGAGGACCATGCAGTGAAAATGTTACCGTGGTACACGCGCTTCACATTCACTAGAGAATATTAGGAAGAACTTTATCCTTTGAGACGGATGCATGCTGCCGAGACATTTTAGATTGTACCACTTTTTTTTAAAGAAAAAGCGCTACAGAGAGGCACTTAAAGAACTTCGTTGCCTGTGTAGGTATACCCGCATTCAACTCGCCGAGGTTTCCTTTATTCCGTGTCTTTCTTACAGAATTCTTGTTCTTCCTGTGCTCGTTTTATTTCTTGCATGATTGCACGCTCCTCTCCGATTACTCCCTGTCCGATTCCGCTCGCGGCAGAGCACGTTTCATTAGGATGACAGCGTGAAAATCCCGTGGGTGCATTGTTTACGAGCGGCGCAACGAAAGCACGTGTTCGCTCCTGTATGGAACTTGTATGCGCGCACGTACTAATGCAAATGAAGATGGACGGGAGCACGGCCGAAGAGGTTGAAGGGAAGTGGAAAGAAGTTCGACCGGGAAAAACAATGGTACAAAGCTCGAGTCTTGTCGAAGACGCTTCTAGTCTTTGCAGTCGCTGTCTGTTCGCTTACGGTTCATGTTCCGCGAGAAGTAGTAAGAAGAGAATCTCGGCGCATCTTCTGTAGCAGGTATGCGTCACGTTTATAGCCGATCGTCCTCATTGTCGTAATTAATCAGTTTTTACGGAGGCTATTTCATATGAAATATGTTTTCTCCGCCCACCTTCGCCAGTGTCGCCGAGCCGTCAAAACGAGCTGTGTCCTGGAGATTTTCGGGACGTTTCGTAGTTCATTTTACATACTACTCAGTCCTCATCTACGTCAAATTATCGCCGAACGACTTATTTGCCCGTTCTCCGGTTAGTTTACGTACTAACGGGTTTCGCGAAGTGAATAGAAATATTGACGATTATGTAATATAGCAATTAACCCCGCACGCATAAAGCAGCCACCTATACCAGGGGTAAACGGGTAGGTGCGAGCTCTTGTTTCCTTTTTTCGGTTCAGTAGGAGTACGTCCCATACTCAGAGGACTCACGTATCGTAACATTCACCGTTATTTGTGCTAGATACGTGTCTGATACGCTCGCAGAGGAACATTGGTGTTTCCTTTATTTTACTGCGATTTCACTGTCATTCAGGTTATGGGGCGCAGGATTTGCATAAAAGGCTAATTTTCCCGAAGCCCCGACACGTAGTGCCCCATTATTTCTAGGCATTCGCAACACTTCACGCCGTACGATTTACTTAATAAGTTATTTCATGCTTTTAAGAGTGCAAGAATCCATTTTTTTTGTGGATCTGAAGTCCCATTAACTCTTAAGGCCTACTATATGCCGCAAACACCGTGACGCTATAGTGACAACACTGGCATGATGAAAGTGACGTGTATACATTGCAGCTCACATCCGCGTTTAGATCACTTGACATCCTGGTGCTCCTCGCTTCACACTATTCCCAGTGCCGATTCGCACCATGCCCTATGCCGAACAATTGTGGAAAACGGCGCCTTAGCATGGAGCCAAGGAGGCATGGAGCCAAGGAGGCATGGAGCCAAGGAGGCATGGAGCCAAGGAGGCATGGGGATCTTTACCTTGAGAAACAGCTCATTGCTGAGGGGTCTCTTGACACCGCACAAAACTGACGCTCCCCGTTGGTGTAGTAAGGGTGGCTCTGCCGCAGTACTTTACTTTGAAAATTGAAGTACGCTTTACAGGATGCAAATTCGGAAAGCTGCATAAATAATTTGCAAGAATTACTGAAAAACGCTGTGAACGTAACCAGAAGACAAAAAAAAGTAATAAAAAGAAACGTTTAACGCCAAGAAGAAATGGAATGGCCACAAAATGATTTCAAGCGCGTGCAAGTGCACTAGCACGTGCTAATGTATACGTGCTAATGCCGCGTTCGTGTGCTGGTGCAGATCAAACGTCGTTAACAGTGCGATGCCAGAGATGCAGTCGCAAATTTCTCCCTTCTTTAAACAAACAGAGGTAGAGAGCAAGTAGAAAGTAACTGTCACCACTTCGACTGGTCTATGCACTATAGCAAATGACTCGAAGCGTACCCTTCTACGCATAATTGTCCGAATACATACGCGCCTATTCAACATTCCCTCTCCGTAATTGACGCTGAGAACTAATGATTAGCAAACGTAGATCGAAGGCGGTGCTGCGCTCAGAAGTTCTCGCTCACATTGTCGCTAATGTGCCGCCATCTCATTTTACTGGTGGACCCTCTGCTTCTAATGGCTTCATTTATGCTCGGCCTTTCCGTAAGGCACAAGTAAGACCCGGAACAGTATGCTGGTCGCGCCGCACTTAGAAGCTGCCCCTGGTTTCGGGTTTTGCCAACGAAGTATTCTTTGTCGATTGTACATTCCGGATGGGGGATTTTATTTTTGTTTGAGTTGTGTGTGCGTGTCCTTTTTTCATCGTTGTTCCCCTCGAGCGTTGAGAAGGATCATGAACTTCTCTTTTTTTTTCCCTTTTGTCCAAGTTTTCTCCATTGTCGCGTTTCTTTTCATGAACCTCCTTCACTTCGTGTTGGCGCGAAGCACTTAGCGAATGAAGCACTGTGTCATTTTTTTTTCCTACGCTCAACACTGTTAGGCGTCGGTGATGGTTTCCCGTTATGGTTCCACCTTCGCGATCGCTCCGGCAGCTCGACAGGTAGTACATTTTAGCGGCTCGGCAAACGCGGTCTCGCTTATCAGGCTTTCTGTACCCTCATAACTATCACCGTGCAGCTCCACACAACTTTATGCATCGAGTCCCCTGAACTTAGCGTACCCCCTCCCCCTCCCCTCCCTCTCCCCCACGCACACACATACCTTCACCCCACAAAATATGACAGTGGCTCAGCGCACTTTGTTTGTATTGCTAGAATGCCTGCAGTTTCACGCCTCCACTAAAATGCCCCACGCGCTACCGTAGTTATTTCTACGGTATCTCAGTCCATATATTTGTCCTCTTGCATGTCCGCGCTGTCCCACCTGAATCGAGCATAAAGTGCGACATGTTTTTTTTTTTGTTCGTCTAGCATTCCTTCCAACGCAACGAATCTAGAAGTACAATGGAACAGGCGCCTTCACAGAGAATAAATGAACATTAGTCGCGTGGATTTTCTGATGCTCGCAGGATTAAAGTATAGAGGGAGCCGAACAGTACTAATAAATAAAGCAGGCCTACTCAAGTACCTAATTTATGCGTTTATATAATCTTTTATTGGGTCTCTACTATGTTTTGGCACATCTTGTGAACCCGCTGATTAGGCTTGATGATTTAGCGCGCGTGCTATCCTGCGCGCAGCGAAACGTATGAGGAAAAAATCCGTGTGTTTAAATAAGTGCAATCAACCACAAGCTACTACCACTGAATATCATTAGAGATGGCTGGCCGTGATCACATTAGGGCAGGAACCGTAAGGAAAGATATGGTCCAGTGGAAGATAAGCGAGAGGATTGAACTTGGTGACGGTAGAAACTGGCGTAATTGCAGAACTTAAGGTCCCCGTGCTCACAAAAAGTCCATCATCATCATCATCATCATCATCATCATCATCATCATCATCATCATCATCAGCAGCAGCAGCAGCAGCAGCAGCAGCCTGTCTACGCCCACTGCAGGGCAAAGGCCTCTCCCATGTCCTGCCAATCAACCCGGTCCTGTGCTTTCTGCTGCCACGTTATACCTACAAACTTCTTAATCTCATCTACCCACCTAATTTTCTGTCTCCCCCTCACGCGTTTGCCATCTCTTGGAATCCAGTCAGTTACCCTTAATGACCACCGGTTATCCTGCCGACGTGCTACGTGCCCGGCCCATATCCATTTCTTCTTGATTTCATCTGTGGCATCCTTAACCCCCGTTTGTTCCCTGACCCACTCTGCTCTCTTCCTGTCTCTTAAGGTTACACCTATCATTTTCCTTTCCGTCGCTCGCTGCGTCGTCCTCAATTTAAGGTGAACCCTCTTTGTAAGTCCCCAGGTTTCTGCTCCGTAGGTAAGTACCGGTAAGATGCAGCTGTTATTTACCTTCCTCTTGAGGGA
Organism: Rhipicephalus sanguineus; assembly: GCF_013339695.2. NCBI lineage: Eukaryota > Metazoa > Arthropoda > Arachnida > Ixodida > Ixodidae > Rhipicephalus > Rhipicephalus sanguineus. The sequence goes on from NC_051178.1 coordinate 126,564,679, forward strand.
CAGTGGTAGACTACCATTCATAATTTGATAATGCTTGCAGAATGAGCCCCGTCCCATCCTTATTCTTCTATAGTTATTGCACTCTCATGGTTCGGCTCCGCGGTTACTACCTGTCCTAAGTAGACGTACGTCTTTACAACTTCCAGTGTCTCGCCCCCTTGAGATCGTAACAAAAAGTTATATTACGCTAAATCTTTTTGAAAAAAGCAAATTCCAGTGATACTAGAATGTTCAACGCTGTTATTGATACTGAAATAAATACGTTAGACACATTATTAACGAAGACGGCGACCCAATCGAAAATAGCTCTCGAGAGCGAAGAATCTTTGCGTATTTGATTCAGTATTGTATAAAGTGCGTATTGTGGCCACCTTTGAAATACCACAATCACGTTGATGCCGTGGATGTTTCGAGTAGCTTATACTAATCAAAGTTCCTGTTTTCTTGACTATACAGCACACGGACATAGTCTGTTCTTTATTCTCGGGTCTGAAGAGGATACAGCGCACTGACATAGTCTGTTTCGCATTCTACAGTTACGATCTCAAATGCGCTATCAAGACTGTGAGACTTCGAGCATCGCTTACTTAAAAAATATTGCTGAAAAAAATCTTTTTTCTATCGCCATAAATTCGCTCGTCTTACTTTGGGAAATACAAAAACGCTGAGGCATCAAATAGAAACTAGGTCACATCAGCATTGGCGACGCCGTACAGCTCCTTTCCTGTCAATATTTGGTGAGCGTCTTCTGACACTTATAGGACTGAGCATGGCCCATATCAGAGTCGTTACTAGTCTAAAGTGGAATAATCTGCTAAAAGAAAAGTTAGACGGAGAAAGACTAGCGAAAACCGAATCCCCATCCATGCAATCGACTGCAGCATGGAGCCGGTTCTCTTCTGGGGAGAATGGTTTAGCAAATCAGGAAGGGTTGAGAGGAGGTGGAGTGGACTTCGTTAAGCCAGGGACAAAATAACATGAGGGCTACTAAAAAAACAAATAAAAATAAAAAGTATAGAAAAGAAAACCAAACGAAAAAGAAAGCCAGTCACTCTGCGGCGGGTTAATGGTTTCTCATTTCCGGCTGGCGCTTCTGCATTGTTCCGCTGGCTTTCAGCGCTTCGAACGCTCTGGCGGATCGGCGCAAGTGCGCGAGCACTCACAAGAAACAAGCATTAGTTTGATTTAGCGGGTACGTGAAACTTCCATTAGGCAAAAAATATAAAAATAAGACTAATAGGCTGGTTGAAGAGGGGATAACTGTTTGATGAGTGAGTCAGATCAGCGTTGAAGCAGGAAAGAAAGCTGCCTTGTAATGGTGGGTGTGTGAAACGAGACCAACGTTTTCAGGAAGAATCTCCTTGCCCCTTTCCTCTCGCCCCCCCTACCCTCCCCCCCTTTACATACATACACGCACCAAAATACAGAAGCATGTTCACAATAGTTTTTGAATGCAGATGAAAGTGAGTTGTGGAAAGTTGATATACCAAACTTAGTGGTCCCGATACCGGGGACAAGAAAAAGAAATTGCTAGTCGCGGATGGGAGGCGGATAAGAGAAAATGATTGATGATGAGAACCGTGACCCCGTTATTATTATCATATCTTGTGCTATACGCTCTATGTATCTTTTCTGTTTTTGACCCTCGTGGTTCATTTGCTTTTCATTTCTTGGATTTACGTCGCGTGAAACGAGAATCGACGTGTCAGGACCAAAACAGGAAGAGTTGAGGCTTCTGACCTACATTTAAGTGGCGAGTTTGGGGAAAAAATATGAACTGATGTGATAAAATAACAAAAAAAAAACTGAACAATAATATTTGCCTAAGCGAAGTTTTATTGCTTTTCCGATATTTCGCTGGTGCTATAGAGCGAATATACACGCCTGTTTGACGCGATAAAAATCCCCGCGAACTAGCGAAACACTTTTTCGTACTCTCGCAGGAGCATAATTAAATTTGCATTGAAATGTGACAGCTTTACTAACTTTGCTATAGTTGCTAATAAAAACACTGTTCGTGCTTCATTATCAGAGGTTCTTCAGAACCTTCACGTATCTTTTTTATCGGCACTAGCCTGCCATTTTCCAAAGCTTAGATTCTTTAAGGCAACATAAATTATGTCTTTGCTCGTAAGGGGCACAGACGAATAGGGAACAAGTAAAAGAGTTGCACTTACTGTTGTCCTTGACCTTTTTATTGACTTACTCATAATCAACGCATTATATTTAGAACTACTAAACAACAAACTTTCCTCCTAAAACACTATGTACAAGCGGCGATTAATGCGGCACCACTTGGTTGAAGACATGCAGTCACGCTACGCCACAGTCAAAGAATGTGGGAGAAAATTAACTTTGTTCCTGACTGCATCAACTAGGTTAACCAGCTCTTCCGGCAGCAACCGTTCACGAAACACCGTGCCATGCTAATAAGTTAGCTACAATCTTGTCTCCAGCTTCTTTCAAATGTTTAGTGTGCACCCTTTGTAGGTGCTCAGTGCCAGGCTCGAATCAAAGACCAAGATTAATTTCGCTTCAACTGCGCAACTTTTCTGTCCGGAAAATCACGAGCGGGTTTCCTTCGCAGCTTCCTGATGCAAACCGGCGGATGTTAACTTTTCCTTTCCATGTAGCGTCCTCCATCCTTACAAACTTCCTCTGAACTACTTTTGCTACCCGGAGCTATCAATGCATCGATACCGTGGTCTGTAGAGGTGACTATACGTGACTTATTTTGATCAACACCTTGTGGGGATCGGGGATAACAACCCTTGCCCTCGTCCTCAGCGGCGGTGATGACAAGCAGCGACGAACGCGACTGCGCATGTGCCTTCATGCGCGAATGCTTCATAAGCCAGCACAGAGAGCGGCCCGAGGGGAGTGGTCGGGAGTGGTCGGCGCGAATGCTTCGTAAGCCAGCCCAGCACAGAGAGCGGCCCGAGGGGAGTTGTCCGGAGTGCTCGTGTGCGCGGCGTGCGGTCCGCCGGGGCCAGGGATAGCGGCATCAGTGCGGAATTTGTTCATGTAAGTGGTTCTTGGAAGTTGTTTTAGGGTTTTCTTGCCGCCGTAACGTCGTTAAAAGTTTCGAATAATAAATGTTATTGCGTTTCCCCGCCGTCTACGAGCGCCTTCTTTTTGGAGTAGACAACGAACCCCCACAACCTATAGTGTCGACTCACTGCAGCGAACTATCGCTGCTAGGCATGAGGACGCGGGTTCGATACCCGGCAACGACGACACCATTTGAAATAAAAAGAAAGCCCGTGCCCTTCTATTTAAGGGCTACATCTTAGCGCAAAGAAGGAAACGAGAACTCAAGAACGAAGCGCCGGACAATTCTGCTTCCTGCTCTTTCTTTCTTGAGAGTTTGTCTCCTTGTTTTCTCTAAGATGTATCCCTTAGGTATAAACCAACTCGCCCATCAACAAGTCTTAATCACTTCGATTTAGGTGCACGTGAAAAAACCCCCACGTGTCCAATTTTAACCCGGGGTCTCTCACTACGGCCTGCCTCACAATCATATCGTAGTTTTAACACGTTGAAGCCGATAACTTATTCAAGCTAACTCCACTGACATCCATTACTACTCAATAACGTCTAAATGTAGGCACATAGAGGCACCGCATTGAGAATCACAGATGGCCTCGGAACAACTGCGAAAACAAGACGAATCATGTTGCAGGATAAACATGACGAGACTACCGATATAATTCGAAACGTCTTTTTCTTGTAACCTGAGCGAATCTTGCCTTCCTTCCTTTTGTTTTCGTGAGTCCCTGACTAAATACCTAAAGCCTTCCCTCAGTATTAAAAGCATAATCCCTGTGACGATGAGCATGACTGATGACACTATAGGCAGGCGGCGTAACTGACGCTAAGAGTCGGTCCCTGGGTGACGGCATCGCGCGTACCACTGGCTGGATGGCAGCACTGATAATCAGCGAGAGAGAAAAAAAAATGTTGTGAAAAGTAAACACAGGCGAAAAAAAAAGCTACGAGCATGGAACACGTTGCTCTATTCTTGCGGCTCCCTGCGACAGCAGCGTACGCAGCGGGATATCCGGGTAATTGGTATTAACGAGGGCTCCCGCTGTGCGCCGGAGACATGGGGAGCCGACGTATAATATAGAGCAGCAAAGGACTACCGGCGAACGGATGAGAAGGGACCGCTGATGCACGCTTTCAAACTTCACTTATGGCACCTCCACACTGTCAAAACGGAGCGTGCCGGCAAAAAGGTGGGGGAATAGAAAGTGACAGTTATGAAATATGCTTTTGCGACGAAAGAAAGTCTCTAAGCCCACCGGTGCACCGCAATAATGCCTTCGTTCAAGGGCGTATAGCCGACAGCTACTGGTGGTATGACTCGCACCTTCATAGCGTGGCTCGTTATCTAAAACTTATTTTCTATTTGCACACCCTCTCTCGACATTGCCTTCTTTAACCCGTTCACATCGTCTCGTCGTCGTTGTCGTCTTCATTATGATAATGATATTCATGATTATCATAATCATCATCATCATCATCAGCAGCAGCAGCAGAAGGAGCACCTCCACCATCTTCATCGTTCCTCCTCCTCCTCATCATCATCATAACCAACATCAGCATTATCTTATTCTTCTTCAGCTTATCTTATGTCTATTGTAGGATAAAATACTCTACAAATGATTGCCAACCGATCCTGTCCTGCGCGTGCTGATTCTAATTTATGCCAGCAAATTTCTTAATTTCTTTCATAAGACACCTTGTCCTCGGCTGCGCTTCCCATCTCTTGGTATTCTTTCCATCGCTCTAACGTACCACCGGTTATCCGCCCTTCTGAATGACGTGGCCTATACGCAGTATTAAATGGCAATTTCATTCGCAGTCACCTCGTCGTTGTTATAAATGTCGTTGCTACCGGCACTGACGTGTGTTGCCGCACGCACTTATTTTGGTGGTAAATTTGCTAGGAATCTTGGGATGTATAAGCAGAGCGGCCTATGACAGTTCGCTGGAAACGTTTCCATTACGTGATGCTGATGCTCAATGCAGAAAAAAAAAACAAAGAAATCCGGTCTGCGTATTCAGGCCAGGTCCGCGAGTGTTCTTGACCCGGCCAAGAAGAGTGCTGCTCGAAGTTACGGCACAAATATTAAGGCAAATTAAACGATCGAACAATCGCACACATGAATGACGCTTTCGAACTAGAGCCTTAGTTGCATCATTAAGTGGATGAGGAGCTTAGCGTGGTACATAATGCCACTATTGAATGTTTATTCACCCCGACAGCCTAAGTCTCGTTGTCGGCTACTGAGAATGCATAGAGCTTCGTAAATATCGTAAAGAGAAACGATATGTTTGCCAAGGATAGGCTGCATATTACCGCGGAGAAGAGAAATGCGAGGTGGGCGTCCTTTACTGTTGGCACATCCGGGGCGCATTAGGAGTACCGTGAAACAGCTAATCAAACGGACTCTTCTTCGGCACTCTCGCAGCCCTACATGACTGAGGGAACGGTTCCTCGGTTGTCGGCGTGTCTTGATTCTCAGTACTACCTAAACTTGCTGGAGTTGTGGGCGAAGTCATCACAGATAGAAGGTACAGCAGACACCACAACACCATGAACTGATGTGGTAGCGAGATGGAAAGTGAATATGAAGAAAACGCCTTTCCTTGCGTAACGGCCTGTAACATAATATTGTGGGGATCACTGCTATTGAACGTGCAGAACGTAGTCTAAGTCTAGTTCAAGTTTCTTTTTTTGTTTTGCCGTCCACATGATAGCGTCTAATGCAAGCTTGAGTTTGGTAACCAAGAATAGGGTTCTCTTCTTGGAAGACGGAATACAAATGCAAAATTGTTTCCGTGAATCATTTGGAAAGCAGACTTCGTGACACAGCCGCCGTCATATCTGCAGGTGCCGTGAATATCTGCGACGAAGCTCATGAAAGTAACGAGGATCGAATTAAAAAGTGTCCAACCACGTAATGATGGTTCCTAAATGGCTTCCGTGCTCGTGACGAAGTGACACACATGCACGATGCAGTCCCGTTTGCGAAGCGAACTCACTTTCGTACTCAATGGCCGGACGCCAGATGCGTGGCTTCCAGCAGAACAGCGCACGCCATCTCGGAACGTGCCTTGCATTGCGGACGTAACTGTCATGCACGCCATGAGCCGCCCTCGTTATCGCGATCGAAAAGGCTTTTGAGGGAGGTCGCTGAAGTAGTGTTTGCGCCAAACGTCGCTTCCAGCAAGCGTCGATGGCTCACATCACTACTCGTTCCAAGTACATTCGCCACTTTGCCGCGCAACTGAAAATTCGTTCGGTCGGTAGCCTGAAAAAAAGAAACAAGAAAAAAAAAAACACCCACGTAGGTTGGTGGAGTCCGGTGATTTGAAACCTCCACATTTGAAGCCTCCAATCTCTTAACGAGTCGTTGCGACGTTATGTGAGACATCACGGCATAATTTACCCTCTTGCCACCGCTAACATGTAGGGCTTAGAACCTGCGTGTAGTGAAGAGATCGAGAGAAAGAGAGTGGGAGAGGGCATTTGCTTATACACTTACCTAAGATGAATCAGGGCGAAAGCCATACGGTGCGGCTAGCCAACTATCGCTAATTATCTCACTGCGCACTGAATTCGCTTTGGTTATCACCATACATATCCCTTCATGATTTCAATACATTTTGTATGGCCTTTGCTGCCCTAGACGTCAGTAAGCCGAGTCCGATCCACGCGAGCGCCGCTTCACGCAAGAGAGAGAGAGAGATAACTTTTATTTGTGAAGGCCTCAATGATTATCCTCGTTGGGTGGAACCCTTAGTTCAGGGCCCCATTGGCTCGCGCCACACAACGTGCCCGCTGGATCAGCCGCTGCTCCGGCGGCTGTTATGACTGGCAGTCGGTGGCGATGCGCTGACCATGAGAATCGGCGGGCGAGGCGTTCTCACACTGCTAGAACACCTGCATCCTTCCACGAAACGGAATTCCTGGGACGGCGAGTGACCAACAATGGGCAGAATCTCGGCCTCAAGGTCCGGGACGGCAAAGCCGGAGACAATGGGTCACCTGGGTTTGACTTGGCATGCTGCCGAAACGATATGACCTGCATATTTGGACAGGAGTCGCCGCAGACCCTTTTCTACCTTCGGGGAAGAATCGGAGGAGAAAACACGTTCTGCCCTTCGGGGAAAAGAAGAGTACGAGGAACGAGCCCGAGGAACCTGTCGCCTTGCTTCCCCCACAAGCGTGCCGTTGACCACCTGACCCTTGCTGCTTCAAGAGTGCAACGACCCCTCAGCGACAGTGAAATGGACTGTGCCATGGTGGGTGGGGTCGTGTGTGTGTGATTGGTGGTCATCAGGAAGGAGGAGCCAAACTGAGGGGTTAAAACGACGGTGCTGAGTGAAAAATGGGGCTCTGAGCCCTCGGTAACAGGCTCATCCAATGCGCTTGTCGCTGAACTCTTTCCTTGTCATGATGTAAATTGAGTGTACGAAAAGTGCCAGTAAACTTGTTATTGTTTTCCCACCTTGCTAGCATCAGTTCCTCAACCCGGAGACTCGACTACGCTACCAAACGGAGTCCAGGTACGACGCTGCCCTATCGTAGCAACAGCATGGTTGCCGAGAAGGGACGGATCCAAATACCCAGGCACGACACGGCTCAGCGTCGGTTGACCCATGACATCTTTCCATGACATCTTCCATGACATCTTTCCATGACATCTGCTGCTTGCTTTCTTGCTTGCTTGACCCTTATTTCTTGACTCTTACCCACTACGGAGGATTGGCTATGAAACCGGCGGTTAATATAAGTGGGGAAATTTAGAATTTAGACGAAGGAAAAGGAACTGATCGGCTGTCTAGGGTACATAGAAAAATTGATGAATTACTAGTTTATGTACCAATAAAAACAGTAATAGACCAATCATATGGAATACAATGAATTAGCGCGAGGAAGTCCGATGTACCAAATTTTGATAGGGAATAATTAACATGGAGATCTTCTTGTGTCCCTAAGAAATTCGCATCTGCTGCTCTAGGGGATCGTCGTCTTTATCTTCTTGTTTACGCCCCGCCACGGTGGTCTAGTGGTTATGGCGCTCGTCTGCTGACCCGAAGGTCGCGGGATGGAATCCCGGCTGCGGCGGCTGCATTTTCGATGGAAGCGAAAATGTTTGAGGCCCGTGTACTTAGATTTAGGTGCACGTTAAAGAACACCAGGTGGTCGAAATTTCCGGAGCCCTCCACTACGGCGTCTCTCATAATCATATCGTGGTTTTGGGACGTTAAACCCGAGATATTATTATTATCTTCTTGTTTATCGCCTCGGTATCATGCTCTCACAAAATCACACGAACGCCGGGATTATTTATCGTTTTAGTCGCGCACGCGATCGCCGCAAAGACGAAGTGACCGCGCAGCTCGCGTGTTTGAAGCCACAAGGAGCGCGGTAGGGTTTTTTTTGTGATTCATGTGCTTTTTTGTACAACATGCCGGATTCTTACCACGTGACCCTTGGTATGAGGCATATAAGGCTTTCGCCTTAATGAGGTGCTACGCCATGAAAAAGTCACACACACACGCGCGCGCGTGTTCGCTCGAACGCACACGCGCACATAATTCCCCCCCTCCACACACAAACGCACACACACATGCACACATATACACAACGCACACGCACACACACGCACTCACACGCACGCAAATACACGCACACACGCACACACGCTCGCACCGGGATTCGGGCACGTAGTCAGGAAGTCTCGCCAAGATCTTTTACAGGGGAAGGAAAAGCGCAGTGATGACATAATTACGTCAACGCGTAGCGTCAGGAAGATTTATAACCGGGATTTTAACGGGACAAAGCGATAAAAGGCGCGAAATGCGATATCAATACGCAAAGCTTGCACGAAGCCCATAAAATGACAGAAGTTGCAAACGAAGGTAACAACAACGAGAGAGACTGTTAAGCGGCTGTCAAAGGCACGTGCCCACGGAGGGCGATTTGTTGTTTGGGAATCAGTGCAAGAATCGCTGCCAAAGAATAGCAGACTTCGTCACAAAAGATCTTATCAGACAATGCCAGAGAGGGTTAGAACTCCCAAGGCAACACCTAATGTTCCTTTCCGTGGATGTGGCGTAATAATCGGACACAAAAGCCTCACATTATTCTATGATGCGGTTTTTTGCGTTTGCAGGAGCCATCACTTGGTTTCCGAGAACAAACCTTGCGCACTACCACTATCGATCTTGCGCGTGGTTTATCTGCAAGCAACGACAACAACTACGTCAACAACAACCACAGCGAAAATGAGAGAACTTATCATTTTAACTGAAATGGCGTGCAATACTGTTTTTAACTTTCTACGCTATCGAATGATCTCAGAATAAGAAATAGCGGCTTCACTGCAGTATAGGTCAACAGTTAATGCTACTATTATTCCTATGAAGTCGTTACAGAGATGGAACGACTTAGTCGCAATTAATTTAATATCAATCAGTTGGCTAGTTAATGACTAATAAATTAATGTATGAATTACTTGCTGATTCAACAAATCAGTCATTGGAAAAGACTATACAGAAAACGCTTCAAATGAGTAATATGAAAATTATTTTTATGCAAAAATGTCTACGGCTCTACTGAGTTTTTTTATCAATTACTTATGTCGACATACGACTATCAGAACACCTAAATTAAACAGAAAGAAGCGGGCAAGCAATCGTTTCCTTCACGCCACCTCCTCCCATCTCCTCGCGCTCACGCGAGGAGAGGGGGAAGAGTTGGTGCATGCGCAGTACGGGCGCGGACGGCGCAGAACGGACACTGCCCCGAGCATAAGATGCTTTCGCATCTAAAAGAGGAAGGCCTCCTTACGACGCATAAAATTGCATGCACCTAAACAATAATACAAGCAAGATAATTTTGCATTTTATTATAGTACAAGGAACGATTCTCGGACTACCTCGTAGCACTTTCGTTCGCGGAAAAAGTCGCCGCTTTGTTAAATTCTCATTACTTTCGTGGGCAACGTACCGTGAACATACATTAATCCTTTCGGCCTAAAACGGGTATTTCATGGCAGGGAAATACCAATATACTTCCGCCACAGAGTGAACTTATTTTTTGGTCTTTCACTTTGCAAGCATTCGCCGTGTACTTTCAGAAAAAAGGTAAACAGGCATCATAATGTGAAGGAATCTTTTATAGAACCTCTTGCACGAGCACCATGCGCACGGAAGGATTTTCTTGCGGCCTCTCAGAGATCCATTATGTCGAGGGTCCACTGCCTTCTAAAGGCACATCTGGTCTCAAGAGTGAGAGCTTTAGTTAAGCCGTCAGGGCTAGCGAGGCAGCATTAAGTGCAGCGAGCATAAAACCGTATGGTATTATATCGATTGAACTGTAGTTCTTCAAAACAAACGTTTCGCTATGAAAATAATGAAAAAAAAGATTAAGAAAAAAAAACCAACTAAAGACGAAATAGCGCAGCTATACGTAATTCTTATGAAAATATTACAGTTTGGGCTGCTCTATGATGTCCTACAATTCCGACCGAGCCCTAAAAAAAGTGCTTCCGCACAGCTTCAGTGCACACAGTATGTACACAGCTTCAGTGCATACAATGTGCTGCGCAGATTGAGTGACAAAGTGTGTGCCAAGACAATGGAGACGCTCTGGGCGAAGGTTGATGATAATGTGGTCCTAAAACATTAAGGTGGTTCATAGGCGTAGGCACCAAGAAGGTTAAAAAAACCTCCTCGGTAGGTACCAATAGATTAACAGAAAATAGGGGTCGCTCGACAGTAGGGTTTGTTAAAATTGGTTTGCTGTTATGTATAGTTACTTGTGATGGGTCCTCTGTTATTTTCTTTTGACTGAGCGTTCATAATATCTGATAAACAACCTGTCTAAATGACGATAATTAGCATCAAACGGTCCAGAAAGTGGCTTTTGAAATTATTGTTGTTGTTTTTTGTGTTCGCGTTTCCAAAGCGGCCACGGGGTTGTTGGAATAAATGACCCTTCCACATAGAGTGACCCTGAGCTTGCACACTCAGAACACTGTCTCGAAAATAAACGTTTATTTCATTCATTCATTCGAAAGCCACTCGTGAAGAGACGATGCGAAAGTTGCATTTTTTTATCGTGTGTCACGCATAAATGACTTGTCACATGTTAGAATACAGGCAACCTCAGAAGCACTCGTGACGCCTTTGTCAGAAGCTTTCTGTCCAAAGGCCACGTGCGAGGTATAGATCGCTGAGAAAACGTGCCGCTTACGATGGGCACCACTTGCAAGTCGGGCCAGCTGCTTTAGACACAACACTGGTAAGCGGCGGAAAGTAGCACTAGTTTTCAGGTTGCGCGAGCACTTAAGTCTCATCATGGCTATAGTGGCATGGTATCAAGTAGACCTGGGTTGTTCGTACACACAATAAGAAAGCCTAAAACTATAACTGAGGCTGTGTGTTCAGGTTGTACTACGATTAGGAATTTCTGCGCATTCGGTACAGCGTAAATTTTGTTTCGCGTGTTGGTGTTCACGCTGAATATTACTTCTGCCCACGGACGGAACACCTACGTCAATCCACGACCAACGTGCCCCCGTGAGCGACATAACTGCACGAATGTAAGTTCCGATCACAAGCTTCCGCCGCTAAAGCAGCACGTGGTCAGTGCCGGACGAAGTACTTCGCAAAACATTTAAGACTTCATTCAGTGGTCCTAGAGTTCTGTTACACACTGTCCCACCTTGTAGAGTCACAGTATAGGCTTTATCGCTGTGCATGCTTCGCATCGAATGATGCGGGCTGCGGCTTACGATCTTGTCGTGCGGGCTCTATGGTTTTCTGATATCATACGCGCAGTAATGCAGAGTTGCTTCTTGTACAACGAATAAGTCAACGACACCTGTGTACTTAATTATTTCGTTCATTGACTAATATTTAAGATACAGACGTACGCTTCTGCTGTCTCCTACAGACAAGACAGCAGCTAATCGGCTCATATAAATCCACGCAACGTCAAAAAGAATAGGAGAGAGCAGGAGGAAATGCGGACTAGCAAGAGCAAATTTCGGGTGCTATTGCGCTTCTGTTGGACCCTGTTCACTCGCTTTTTTTTCTTCGTTCACGTCCACAGCTCATTCGAGCGGGACTGGAAAGCCATGCGGAATAACAGTGGCTCCGAAGCTATTTCACACGGCACTGCTCAACGGCAACCCACGCAACCACCGCCTACAGAAGCTGCTGCGTGCTCCACGGACTGGATAGAACTAAAGCAGGCATGGAAGAGGCACCGTGCCGGCATTTCATCGGGAACGCAGGTCCCGAAATAGCTAGTGGTCCTCAGAAGTCAGTGAGGTGAAGACCTCCTTTGGCGTCTTAAAGGCAAAGGGTTAGCTGTACACACAACACACACACACAAACGTAAGACATTCGCTTCAACCGAAAGCAGGATTCCTTGAAAGGAAAACGGGACCCTGACACGACGGGACACTGTCGTCGCCATCGCGAAGAAAGGCCGAGCGGACAATCGGTGACAAGGACGACTACGACGGGACGAAACGAGGAAAATCGCATTATCTGGCGAGATTCGCTCCGGAGTCGTTCATCGCGACTTACCCTTTCATCGATAAGGTGCGGTGATGACTGAGGTGTAGCGGAGCAGCAGGAGAGCGGTGCGGACACGGTGGAACGCGTCCCAGATTGACTCCGCGTCCTTTCTTTATTTTGTCTCGTCCTTTGTGCACCCGATTTTCGTTCGCTCTTATCGGTCCGGGCAACAAGACGCCCATCGATCACGGCTCAAACGGTTGAAGCGGCTGGCGTCGTCGGCAGCGCAGTCAATCACGGCTGTAGGAAGTGTGCGTTGTATTGGACGCAACTGCTGTGAACGGACAGTAGAGGCAGACAGAAGGTAAAATGAACAAGGTGATGACGATAAAGGTGAGCGTCATGAAAGAATAAGGTGTTTTTAGCCGCCAAAGTAATGTAGTACATAGCGCTCGCATAGGCGCGCGCAGGGCACTCCAATAGGGAAGGGGGGGGGGGGGAGTTGAAGACAACTCCCCCCACCGACTGGCCCAGTACGAAAGAAAACAAGCTTCGCATTGGAGGCAAAAGTTAAAATTAAGCCACAGCGAGCTGCTCACGACGGCCTGTCTCTGGTTTCAGGCTTTCCGGGAGTAAGGGTGGCAAGTAACAGTTCTTCGAATGCGACATCAGAGATCCTCGGTCGTCGTTATCGTCAAAATCTTGAGTGGCAATAACCCTGCGCATTAAACAAGCACGCATTTGCACTTACATTTACCTTTTGCACTTACATTTACCTTTGTAGAGTAAAGAATTCACACGGCTCCTTATGCATTTGCCTAAGCCGACTCGTAAAACGAAAACCATCCTCTTTCTTCTCCGTCGATTGTATTGATACCCCCCTCCCCCTACCCCCCACCTGAAAGCTTTCTGCACCTCACGCGGTTTTGCACTGCCTCCGGGATCGGCCCCCCTTTTGAACTACCAACCGACGATGACGTCATGATATGACGTCACGTTATGTGACGTTACGATTGTGACAACTATTGGCGATCTGTGACGTGATGATGATTTCATAACGTGACGTCATTACATGAGGATCTTTTGCATCACCTGTGTTGACGCCGCGGGCGCCGACGGTCAATTTTCGGGTTTGATGAGGCATCTAAGGCCTTAATAACGGTCGAATTATGCTGCTAGAAGGGCCGACTGCAGCAAAGTATTTCATCTTACTAAAGGAGTCGTGTCGCACTTCCTGCTTCGATGAGCCGCACCCTCAGAGATCAGCGTCATCTGAGATCTAATGCTAAACACGGAAACAAAGACGTCCCAAACCACAATCAAACATTACAGCTCAACACCTCCAGCCCGATTCGGAAGCACAAGACGTCAGATAATGAGCCGCGTGCACCGCTGGAGCGAGCCTACGCTTCCAGTTCCCGTGAGAGCGCAATCACTGGAACAACCTCGTGTGAGCAGTGATTGTTCCCTTAAAGCCTGGAGTACAAAGCGGGAAAATACGACAAGAAAACGACAAACAGAAGGGAACGAAAAGTCGCGTCTGTTCGTCGCACTGCGAGTCGATGGACACGGAAGTGAGGCATAAACCTTCTATTGTTTTTGTTCCATCATCAGCGTCCGGCATTCAGCAGTTAACAATAGAGCGGATCGATGTGTGTGTGAAGGCACTTCATTATTTCTGATCCAAACAAAGGCACGGTATTGCAAAGAAAGGGAAGCCCAGAGAACGGCTTCTCCGATCAAATAGAACCTGTGGGTGTCGTCTTTATCTCTGCCTTCATCTTTCAGCGAACGAAGGTCACTGTAGTAAGGAACAGAAGAAACATAGGAGAAAAAAAAATTTAAGGCGTGTTTACTTTTTGATGAGCTCAGATACGTGTCTAGAAGCACACTTCCTGCTACACGGTCGATGGTGTGCCTTCCGCGTATGGTTCACCATTGAGTACGTTGCAATACAATTGATGACCTGCAATGGTTTTACGTGAATAACTCGGCCCGGTATGGTGATCCTTTATTGCTAGCTCCTATGTAACTTCCTATAACTACAGCCTTTTCTGCATTAGCTTGCGCATAAAAGGAAACTCACGAAAAGAGGACATTCACAACAAAGTAGCGGCTGAAACTCCACGAGTACCTGCGATGAAATTCGGGTTGTATTCAACGCTAGTGCTCGCTGGCAGGTGGCCCCGCATCCAACAAAAGCAGGTTAATTTCCTTGACGCGTAATGGCAATCCACATCTCTTTGATTATTCATTAGATACTACACAGCTATCGCGAGTTAGTGAGTATAAAATCTTGAGGTTTATTTCTCATCCAAACGAATTACAACTTTAATAATAAGAATATTTCGACGCTTTTTGCCTGCCAAAACAACGATGTTATTATGAAGCACTCCGTAATAAAAGGCAACGGAAATTCGGACCATCTGGTGCCACGATGTCATGTGATGACGGTGTAGGCCACAGGAGCGAAGGAACGAAACGGCTGAACCAGAATTCACGCCAGCAGGGAACACGAGCCATGGCTTCACGTACCACTGCGAAGCGCCGTCTTTATTTTCTTCTCTTGAGGTCGCGTGCTCTCCGGCTTTGTTCGCCTCCCAAAGGAGGACGTTACAACGGCATTGTGTGGCGTTACGTCACATGAAGTCACGCCAGAATTTGTGACGTCATTATGACGACACAAGTTTTTGCAGTATGTGATGTCATGATGACGTCGAATGGTGACATCATCACGTGATGATTTTTCGCACCACTCGCCCAGACGCAGCAGGACGCGACACGCCGCCTATGGGCATATTTCGTGTTTAGTGAGGCATATAATAAGGTTCTTGCCTTAAAAAGAAATAAAGGCTTATCTGGGCCTCTTCAACTTTTTTCTGCGAAGAAGTAGGGTGATGTCGATGATTTATTGCCTCATACAATTTTCATCTTTTCCAAATACCGTGACTTCTATGCTACAAGAACTGACGAATGTTGGCGTGTTGGCTTAATGACGACTAATGTTGGCTAGTGCCCAATAACGTCGGTCGATCTTGTCTATCAACTGTTATGATCGCAGCATTGTCTTCATTAAATCCCCATCCAATTACTAAGCTGTCCACACATCTCTTTTATTTAGTGTACTTAAAGGCAAATTAGTTTTTACTTGTGCTGCCTACTACACCACCATTTATGACGTCATAGCTAAGGGGACAAAGGCCCCGAAAGAATAAAATTGAGAGTAAAGGAACCCCGCAGGGATTCGCAAAGCCCTCGCACACAAATACAATGTGAATATTTGCAAAATATAAATCTCCTTGGCCAGTTGCATAGGGATGATGATCCTAAGTACATCGGCTCCGATCCGCTCATGGGGTTCGGTCTAGTATCGGGCGGATATAAACATAACGTCAGAAATCTCAACTTATTATTTAACTTTTCAAGTCACCCAGAAGGAATAGCTTTTCTAACTCAATTATTTTTAAGGCGAAAGCCTTAGATGCTTCATGAAACGCGAAAATTGACTGGCGTGCCCCGTCGGCGTCATATTTGATGGCGTCATGATGACGTGATCAAATATGACGTCATCATGACGTCACGGATCTCCGAAACTTGTGACGTCATTACGGAATTATCGTGACGTAACTATGACGCCACAGAACGTGGCGGGACATGGTGACGTCATAGCATGACATTCTTGCTTGGTCAAAGGTGGGCCGATCACGGAGGCAGTGCAAAACCAGCCGAGGTACCTTCAATCTATGAGGCAGTGCGAAACCACGTTAGGTGAAGAACGCTTTCAGAGGGCGGCGGGATAGGACCAACACATCGACTTATAAGAAAAAGAAGGCTTTCGCCTTCGAGTCGTCTTAGGTCAATGCATAAGAGACCCTATGTGTTCTTTTGAGCAACCATTTTGATTAAGCAGTTGAAAGGAAAGAAAGACAGAAATGTGAGAGAAAAGAGTGCGCCAAGTACAGTTTCTCCACAGCAGCGCATATATCCCCGTGCGAGTGCCCCACAACAAAGAACTCCCGAAAGACAGCAGTACAGGGTGCGTTAGATGATGGGCTGGTTATCTGTTAGCAAGCAATTCCTCACACGAATTTCTTCTTCCTCGATAGTGCGGTGTCCGAGTGTCTAGCTGCTCCAATATGCATTTGTAAACATTGTAAAGTTATTTAAGAGTTTTCTTTGCCTGTCAGTTTGAACAACACATATCAACATTACAGTTACAAAATTTTTGCGCTTAGCAATGTAACAAATAAGAAAAAAAAAACGACAAAAAGATCACAGACTCAGCTTTCCTCACTCTACATTATCCTTCTTCTCTTCTGTGTTTTTTTTTTTGCTAGGCAGGAAATAATCTGTTAAAGTGCTTCTTAGAAATTTCTGATGGCAAAGTTTCTAACCTTCCATAACATTTCTACATTCTTTCTTCGGCCACACACCACTTGATTTCAATAACGCTGTATTCTATCGGCATTCCTGGTCCCGGCTTCCAAAGTAAACCTTGTGCGCAGCCGAGGAGGTGAGCGCAGCGCCGCAGGTGCCTTCCTTATCCTTGGACCAAATTAAGCGTCCGGAATACCGGAGGTAATGAGTTCTTCCGGAGGTAATGAGAGTGACTACGGTAGCCCGCCAACTTCCTTTAAGAGGAAACACGATAGCACATTTGCGAACTCGACTCAGCACACCGCCGTCGCCATCGCAGTAGTCTCCGAAGGTCGTGACAGCTGACACCAACGACTGCGCTTTCCCAGGCGCAGGAGGCCGGAAACGCGTGTAAGAGATAATACAGGCACGCGGATCTAGTTGTGGCTCTGCACTATCGATCGGTTTACCTTCGGCGAAGCGGGCTTACCCTCAGTGTTGCGCCGCCGAGCTAAGTTTAAGAGACGAGAGGTGGAAGGCACGTTGTGGGCTTCGCAAACTGAGCGCAGTAATCTACCTCGACGCATGATGCCCTCATGAAGTACTGATGACACTGGATAACTGACGTGTCCTTGATCAATCGGCTATTTACAAGTGACCACTCATGACACGGTGACTGGATCTATCTATCTATCTATCTATCTATCTATCTATCTATCTATCTATCTATCTAGCCGCCTACGTCTGGGTGCTCTCATGATCGCCTCGTTAACTTGGTGTAGGCCAAAATTGGCCTAGGAGGGTAAGAGGGCTTGGCGAATATGATTGTCGGGTCATGACACGAATAACATGAAAATCCTGTCGCTTACGTCGTCAAACGCTTTCCACTAGACACGTGTGGCACATACCCGTTTACCACGGGCCGCGGTGTACGGGTATGCGCCACAGGTGATTAACAGTTTATACCTACCCAGGAACGGCAAGAACAGACAATGGTAACTTAAATGCTAGAGCGTTAAGGAAAACAAAAATCGGCAGCGTTGACTCGACGAATGGAAAGAATGAAAATTAGGATCCCAGCAGGAATCGAACCCAAGCATTCTGCGTGGTAATCAGGTATTCTACAACTGAGCCAAGCCAGGTCTATAAACTGGTTTGGAAAAACAGCCTACGCAGGCGTAATATCGGTGCAACGTCAATTGTGGTTGTGGTGCTTGCTATCTAATTTTACAAGAAAGCAATAAACACTACATGATACTCCTACGATACAGGCGTCATATCAGATTAACGTCTGTGGTTCCAGTGTTGGCTCCACTTTTATAGCAGTGTAATAAACATTACGTTTGTATTCCTGATTCAGCAAGCTATATTGAAGCATTGCTCGACCCCGGAGGAATAAATTAACGAAAGTTGCATATGATATCCACATCACCGCCCCGTAAAGTGCACGTCGTCCGCCAGAACGACGCAGTGTCCCCTTCATTTCTTACGAGGCTGGGCGATGGCCTTATGCTAACCGAGGATGATGCCAGATTGATCGGCAGCCGCTTTCTAGACTAGGCTACGTTGGCCACATACGCCCAGGTAGTCTACGAATAAGACAAGCACCATCCACTGATGTTGGTCTACGTAGCACTACCCCGGCCTACCAGCCTCGACGGCCTATATCTCACCAACGCGAAGGGTGGCTTCAGGTTCCGACATGTCGCCAGCTCTATCGACAAACAATTTGTCGACGAATATGACCGAGGCACCCAAGAATTCCAACAGCTCTACTATACCACATACTTCACTCGTCACCGTGATCACGACCGGATCCCATAACAAGTCATGACCAGCAGCTGGTGCTCACTGATCACGGTGATGATGCCCTTGTTCAAGAACTGTCAAGAACTTCTTCCACACATGCTCACGGGTTCGTGAAACGTGCGTGCGTTCTCGGGACAAGTATAAGCACTAGATATCAGCTTACCGCTTATGGTGTTGGTAAATACCTACGTTGCCATTGGCAGCGTTACCAAACAGTAAACAACTGGTTATATAACACATATGCGGCTCTTGAACATATGTGAGTGCGTATAAATTTTATACAAACCTTTAGCGTCTTTTTTGTAACGTGTTACTTAGTAAAAAAAAAATTACGCCACAGTCGCCTTCCCGCCGCATGCTTCGCATAACATCGACTCCCACGGTACGTGGGATCTGCCGAATTTTTTATTGGTTTTCATTCGAATTGGCAAGTTCCGAGAGTTGCGCTGTAGGTATTTCGCAACGAAAGAGCGCTAAAATGCTCTATAGGGCATCGTGGCTTACATCGCTATGCAGTATCCTTCACCTGAGACGACATTGTTAATCATTCATTGCGTTACTCGATTACGCTCCCAAACTCGGAGCATATTCTGCTGGGCGGTCACAACAAGGCCCGAGTCTCGACGCTTACCTAACGTTTTCGTAAGACCAGCCTCTCACACCTCGCGTTTCTCTACGCGCATAGCCCCCTCATTCAGACACACTTTCTCAGTCAACAATGCCCGTGCAGTGTACGAATACAACGCAGAAACGTACGCGCATTCGAACGCACATAACAGCGTGTAAGCTGTCGTACTCGAATTTCACGCTTATATTTCAGAATGTACAGCGCGCCCGTATGCAATGAGGCACAATTTATCTTTTGCGAGATTCCTTCTAGCGGTGTCATGCATTAGCGGATGATATCAAATCGAGGCAATCCGTACATTCAAGCTGATCTAACTATGCGGGCGGCTGTACTTTCGCAACACAAGTACACCGTCACTAAAACCTATAGACCATCAGTGTCTTCCAAGTGACCCGACTGAGGACGAAAGCACAAGGGAAGTATACGCTCTGGCTACCTGACGGCTGTTTCCGCGGTAGCAATCTGAAGAATGGCAGGCTGGGCTTGTTGGTTTAACATATTTGAAGTTTTAAGGCGCGAGTAAGACACGGACGAAGAATAGGAACACACACACGGCGCTTCGTGCGTGTGTTCCTATTCTTCGTCCGTGTCTTATTCGCGCCTTAAAACTTCAAATACAATCTGAAGAGTAAGAGAATCCTTAGACTGCAAGTTATTTCAGCCGTTTCCATTGCTTGCGCGGGTTCAAGCGTATATGCGTGTTCAATCTCATGCAGCGTCTCACTCGCCCCTCAAAGTGTCTGGCGACCTCTCCTCCGCTTTAGCCTGCATTTGAATTTCATGAAGAAGCGCCGGCCGGCTTTGCATAACACATGACCGCTCCCGTGCGTGGCGGGCGGTACAGGCCTTCCTGCGTGGCTCCGAGCGGAGTATAGTGCGTAGCTTTGGTGAACTCTTGGTTTCGTGAGCGGCGCACGGGAAAGCCTTCGCTCATGTTCGGCCTCGAAATTGCTGTAAAATTAAAGTGTCCTTTCATTAGAGGAGATGTCTGGTGCCGGTTCGCGCGCAGCTCTCCGCTTTCTTCAGTGTGTCTGCTAACGCCGACGTATTGCACAACAAGCATTCGTCTTTGTTAACCTTTCTCGTCGGCCACTTTCCGGGGCGCTCTCTACCGAAGTAGTCGAAAGCGCTGCACTTCTGTGCTACGCGCATTAAGTATATGTCCTAAGATCAGCCCTTTTGCTTTTTGCAGTGGCGCTAATTTAATCGTATAGCACCTTGTATTCACGATGAAACAAGCGCAATATGTGCCTTATATTCCTTGCAGGGAGACAAAGACAAAAAAAAAAAAAGAAAAAAGCCAAGGAGGTTGGCAAAGTCGTACCGGGTTTACAACCCTACATGGCGGGCTGGCATGAAGGAATAAGATGAAGATGGCGGAGAAGGAAAGGGGAGAAGCAGAGAAGATAAGGAAACGTAAGGAGTGTAACCAGGAGAAAAATACGATATGCTACCGTAGACCATGGAGATAGATAGATAGATAGATAGATAGATAGATAGATAGATAGATAGATAGATAGATAGATAGATAGATAGATAGATAGATAGATAGATAGATAGATAGATAGATAGATAGATAGATAGATAGATAGATAGATAGATAGATAGATAGATAGATAGATAGATAGATAGATAGATAGATAGATAGATAGATAGATAGATAGATAGATAGATAGATAGATAGATAGATAGATGGGCCGCGAATAACAGCGTTCATCGCGTAATCAGAGGCGGCCAGGGGGAAGGAATTGTTGCAATGCTCTGCTGGCACTCTGGGCTGAAAACGCTGGCGCTGAGCTGAGCTCAAGCAAGGGCTGCAGAAAAGAACGTCATAATTCGCCTCCTACTCCTCCTCAAGAACCCGACCAGCAGATGGCGATCCGTTCAACGGCCCCAATAATTTTTTTCCCTTCAACGCAATGACACTCAGTCGGTTGAAATTGGCACGCCAAATCTGTATGTCAATTGCAAAAAGAAAGGCAGTAGACGAGTAGATATCCTTATCCGTGTAGAACTAAAAACAGAACCTATGATGTCGGGTCAGAAAAGCTCTCCGAATGGATAAAAATGAAATCGTTCTTATAGTTACGAATTTTTAGTAAGCATACGAACATGGCAGGTAATTTCCTAAAATAGACGAGATGCAGTTTCAGCCTATGCTTCGCGAACTCGCGAGGATGTTAAATTTAGTTAAACAAGTTAAATTGATTATCAGTGAAGACGGCCGATAATGAGGGGCTGTATAGTGTACTAAAACGGAAACAATTTATTTGGGACGTCACATTAATGAAGTACATAAACAACCAAAGGCCAAAGTAAACTATTCAATTAACATTTACGAGCAGCAGTACTGGTCTACCAAGACATAATATTTAAGGAATTGACGCTGACTTAGAGAACTTTTGCAATTCTCTAAAGAAAAAAAAAAACAAAACGTTATTGCCGATTGTTGGCCAGCCCATCACATACAAATGGTGGGGGGAGTCACCAATAAGAAAGCAGTGAAGGAGTCAGTACATGCATTTTCGCATACGCTTATATAAACAAAAAGCGACCATAACAGAAAGAAATCGTAGACATGAGAGCGAATGTTTTTTTTTTCCATTATGTGCGCGCGTGTGTCTGTGTAATGAGTAAACATCTCTCCTCCTCCGCCTGTCTCTGTCCTCCTTCCCTTTCCACAGTGCACAGAAGCCAACCGGGCTCAGCCTATAGTTAGCCTCTCTTCCTATCCATTATGCCTCTCTCTCTCTCTGTCTCTTATTTAAACGTAACTCTTAACCATTCGCGCTCCCGTTCTGCTATTCGACTGCTCCTATTCAACTTTCCTCAGGCGCCCTTCTAAAAATTTCTCTGAGTCTTGGTCTTTTGTGACAATTTTCACGATTGCATATCCTCGAAAACCAAAGCTATTCATTTATTGCGCAGGTTGCCTTTTTTAAAAATCTTTGATGGTTTCAAGCCGCGGTACTTATAGTTTAACACTTTAAAAAGACGTTCGAGTTAGAAGTGTAAGAAATGTAACGATACGAATATCTGAAATCGGCTCTTGAATAATGGATTCGAAGCGAAGTTCAACGCACCTGACAGAGACGTTCGGTAACAAAGATTATCAAAAAACGTAGACGTCAGGATATACGAACGAGACAGGAGACCATGCTTTCTTGGAATTTTATGTTGCGAAGGAGTATAAGGTAGCAGAAATTTCTTTTCTGGGGTTTGCCTTTCTTATTCTTCTTTACCAGTGGCAGATTAAGGAATAAATCCAAGGCGAAAATGTTGACTGCTACATCTAATTCTTCTGCGTGCGGCTGCATGTGCTGTTGAATGACTGTATGCTAGGGCATGTGCGAGTATACGCAGTGTAAATAATTATAAATTAGTGGCATGACGAATAGTGAAATGGAAATCTGCTGCAAATATTGCAGGTGTACAAGATTACTCATAGTGAATCGAACAACGACAAAGCCATACTATTCCTTCATCACTGCTCTTTATGTTAATGCTCCGGTGAATAAAAATGTGCGTCGCACGCAAGGACAGTTGTTTAATTTGACTATTCATGCAAAGTGAAATGACCCAGAGGCCACGCTACATTTTTGTAGATTTGTATGCTATGCGAATGAAGCCCGCTTTTGAGAATTTGTGCCGCAGGTAAAGCTCTCAACATCGTTGACATGCGTCTGGTTAGCCACCTTGCTATTCCTTGCATTTCTCTCTCACGCATAGGTTAGTAGAATTGTTACCGGGTAAAGAGCAAGAAAGCCCTTTGCCAGCATAGGAGTTGTATTGACCTTCTTCTTCGTACTGCGCGGTAATTTATGGCGAAGTGCTGCGGTGAACGAAAACGAAAACGTACAAGAAGGAGCGCTTGTCATTATCTACGCTCCGTTTCATTGTAAACAGAGCCGGGGAGGTGACTGGCAGGCATGGTCTGGCAGATTACCTCCCTTTATATAGATGACTCTAGGGTCAATAAAAATTTTTCTTCTTCTTCGTCTTCTTCTGCTTCTTCTGTCATTGCCTACACTGCGTTTCCTTATGGACCAGGATATTTCTCTCACACTCGCGTTCAAGTAGGCGCGCTTAACCTAATCTTAACTCTCGTCCACACCTGTCGGTTCGGCAAGTACAGGGGCTGTAAGTGCGTTAAAGGGAGGCTAAAGAGAACAACGATTCTTCTCGCATTAGTGAATTACTCTTTCACGATACCAAAAACACCACGCTTGCTACGAGAAGACGCTTGCTAAGCGAGAAAATACGCAAAAAGAAATTGCGGATGGCGACGCCACCTCGGGAGTTCCCGCACTGGTCGACGTGACGTCATAGATTTTGACAGCGTCTACGAGGGCCTGCGTAGTCCCTAAGCGGTACGTTGTCTCTTGAAACACACACACACACACACACACACACACACACACACACACACACACACACACACACACACACACACACACACACACACACACACACACACACACACACACACACACACACACACACACACATTCACTCACTCACTCACTCACTCACTCACTCACTCACTCACTCACTCACTCACTCACTCACTCACTCACTCTCTCTCTCTCTCTCTCACTCATATCCGTGACGTCATCATAGGAGATTACGGCGGGAAATTTAAAGGTGAAACTTTGGACATTGATTTTCCCATCTATTAATAAACATATGGTGGTGACAGTAGCGTTTGAGTGACTGGCAGCAAGCCCCTGTTAAAGAGAGTCTAAAGACTATCTTACTAGCGTTTGAGTGATTGGCGGCAAGCACCTGTTAAGCAGAGTCTAAAGACTATCTTGCTCTTTCGTTTAACGTGGATTTGGTCACAGGACTTGTTCATTGCGTTGCGTATCGCGACGACGTGCCTCAGCAACGCATTGAACAAGCACTGTGTCCACCTAACGAAACATAACTTTCAGAACCAGATTTCACGCTTGGAGGAACCTGGCTATCCAGAGCATGTCTTACCCTTACAAAAATGGATTTAGACAGTCCATAGAGTGTCTGTAGACTTCTTGTAGACGAGTTTGCCTTTATGTAGATTTAGTATTTTGTCTAAAGAAAATCTTTTGATACTCTATAGACAAACGTTTATAAATGGCGTCTCATCGTTTGTCTAATTGCGTTCTATAGATTGTCTATAAACAAAAGTTTTAAAACGCGTAAGTTTCTTTTTGTTTATTGTTAGTCTATATACAATCTGTAGGCAAAAGTTAATTTGAGGAAGTTTGCTTTTTGTCTAATCCCAGTGTATAGATTGTCTATAAACAAAAGTTGACTAATTCGTGTTATTTCCGTTTGTCAAATGCCAGTCTATAGACTGCCTAAGGATAGAAGCTAAAGTGGAGTTATTTAATTTTTTGCAGAATTCAAAGGTTTTAATTAAAATTTTATCACACGTGTGTACTTTATGCAATTCTGCTACCTTTTTGTTTATATAACATCTAAGCATGCACTCCTTATTGCCCCATTGGGCCCTAGCTGTACGTATGTTAAAAAATAACTGAGGGGGCTCGTTAATTGAAACACGATGTGAAATTGAGCAGGAATGTGTTTTTGTATATCTCATTAACACATTCTGGCGTACATGGCACGTATATATTTCCCCTCGTAACTCGCATGCTCACATTAGAACTAAAGATGTTTCCAGTAAGTATGTCGCACTCTATGGCTCACCGACTGGATGTACTGCAAGGACTGTGTGGTTCTTTCCGCCTTCGTTGCTACAATGCAAAGGGCAATGTATTTCGTGGAACACTGGAAATCGCAGCTTTGAAGCGGGACGATGGGCAAACAGTGAACAGAGTACAACAGCTCTTTTTTCAAGACACAAATAGCAGGGCCCACTGCAGTGCTTTCATTTTTGTTACTATTCAATATACAGTATTTCGCCATTCTTTTCATATACAAAGCACTGTGCCTAGAAACCAATTTTGTTAAAAATATTTTGCGAATTGGCTGTGGCCCTTTCGCTAGCTCATTATATTTACTCATTTTCACGACATTTTCAGAAGGTAATATGTTAATTAAGATGTTCTTCAACAAATATGCATTTTTCTGTTTTCATTACGACGACGTGCAATGTAATATTAAATCGTGTTTCAGTAAGCGATTTCAAATTGATAATGTGTGTATGCACTTGCTTACATCTCCCGCTTAGAATATATTATTGTAAATTAACAGGGAACATCAATAAGAAAGAACTTGCAACTGAATCGCCCTAAGGGCGAGGCCTCGATGGTGACACTGGCTTGGTGCAAATTTCAAAGAGATATCACTCGGCACTGCGGACACTAGCTGTCAAAGGCTCAAGTTTTCCACATGCTTGTGATCGTACACACGGACACGGCCGCGAGGGCAACAGCTGTTACAGATAGTAGTAAAAACGGACCGTTCGTTACATATCCTGTACACGAACGGTTCACGAACGGTATGTTTAAACAGCAAGCACTGGAAATACAATTGAAGAATCGCTCAGAAGCGGCCTCCCCACTAAGAAGTTGCTTTTTTGTTCAGGCACTGCCGTGAAGGCCAAACCCCATATACGCGAAAATGCACGCGACAGCGACGAGCGACGCGACGTAGATCGTCTTCGCGCGAGCGGTCGCTTGGATGGGCAAACCCCATTCACGCGACGCCCTCGGCGAGCGATCTCCACTGTTGCTGGCATGAGGGCGTTTACTCGTAACAAAAGTGGCCCGTTCTCAGCGGTATGCAATGTAAAATACGATGTTTTGTTGCATAATGGTACATAAAATGTTTATCATTGTCTTGCAGCATTTTTTTCGATCCCATCACTGCTGCTACGTGCTGCCAAGCCGCGTCACAGACGGCGCGGGTCCCAGCGTTCGCGTTCAACAACGTCAACATTGCGCTCGTCGCTGTTGGTCATGTTGATGAACGTTGTTGTTGATGTGCGTCGATAAGAAAGGGGTGGCAATCAGCAATAAGTCACTGATGCATCTTATTCCGGTGTTTTGCTATTGGCTGCTTCAGCACAGCACTTCCGGGCGACGAGCGACGGACATGCGACGGATTCCAAATCAGAAAAACCGAGCGATCGCACGAAATCGACCACGCAACACGTCGCGCGAACGGTTCGTTTCGTCGCTCATAGCATCGCTCGTCGCTGTCGCGTGAATTTTTGCGCATATGGGGTTTCGCCTTGAATCGTGAAGGCGCGCGAGCGAACACGATAAGGAAGGGGAGAAAAGCGAGAACCGGTGCGGCAAACGAACGGAAGAGGGCGCGCAGCGGCGCAGCTGCAACTCAGTTTCAAATCGCTCGCTGAGCGAGAGCCAATCAATTCAAACCAGGGGGCGCGCAGGCGCACTGACGTTTAAGCCCTTCAGGTGCTTCAGGCAGTTGAAGCATTGGGCATTGGTCGTTGTAAAAGAAGTTCTTGCCGCGCAGTGTATAATGCCGAAATAGGTTTGTTGCGCGCATGTATTTTTACCACGTTGATTAATATTACGTGCCGGTATCGTCGCTGGAAGTCGTGGAATGGACACGTACTTACACCGCGTGTCGGGACGGACGCATCGTTGTTTGACATGGAATCGCTGACGGCCATGTGTTGTAGCCCCAACGAGCGCGAAGCTTTGAACAAGATCACAAGCGCGTGCCTTTTGACGAGACTGTCGCCACAGCGAATATCGCTCTTCGGTGAGTTCAAGAACGTTGCCAAATCGCGTGACTGTGCATTACGACTTTGTGTAGGTAAGATTGCCCGAGCGGCGAGCTGCCATAATAGAGATGGTGTGCAAGAGGAAGTGTTTGATACGAAAGTATGCCTTGTACTAGTGTCTCTGCATTCTGTGGCGTTCGTTATACGCTTCCGCGGAGCCGTTGCCGTGTGCGTCGATTAGAGCTAAAAACAGCCTGAAGAATACGCTTTGCATTGCGCGATGCTATGCTTGTGTTATGCAGGCCTTGTGTTGTTTAGCCCTTCTTCCTTGACTGTATGCAATGCGGCATCCTTGCATGAAATGACGTGCACATGCCTTGTCACTATAAAATTGAGTCTGCTTTTAAACATTACTGATCGCCCCGTACCCTTTCTATGGTGGAAATGCAACAGACGTTATCGTTCAATAAGCATAGTTACCCGCCACGGTGGTCTAAATATATAGTTGTTAAGGTGCTCGACTGCTGACCCACAGGTCGCGGAGATCGAATCCCGGCCGCGGCGGTCGCTTTGCTTGAGGGCTCGCGAAGTGCTTGAGGCCCGTGTTCTTAGATTTAGGTGCACATATAAAGAACCCCGGGTGGTCAAAATTTCTGGAGCCCTCCACTACGGCGTCGCTCATAATCGTGGTTTTTGGATGTTAAACCCCATCAATTATTGTTATAAGCATGGTTATAAGCATGGTAACTCGCCACCTGGGCTACGTGCGGTGCTGGCTGAGACTCCTAGGGATAACAAATACATAAGTACCCAACGAAGTAAACGGGGAAGCGCCAGACGTGTAACTAGAAGGTTGTGGATTCAGATCCCACCGACGGAAAGGGTGAGTTTTCGTCCAC
The DNA here is from genome assembly GCF_013339695.2 of Rhipicephalus sanguineus. Lineage (NCBI taxonomy): Eukaryota > Metazoa > Arthropoda > Arachnida > Ixodida > Ixodidae > Rhipicephalus > Rhipicephalus sanguineus. The sequence continues at coordinate 126,592,562 of NC_051178.1, forward strand.
TGTAATCAATTTCAACGTACGCCATTATTACTACACTACAATTAAAGGGACACTAAAGAGAAACAATGAATCGGTTTAGATCGATAAATTGGGCTCTGAGAACTCTAATGTCCTTAGTTTCGCCACCATAGGTTTATTAATAGAGGAGAAAACCAAGGTCAAAGTTTCATTTTTAAATTTCGCGCCGAAATCTTCCCGCGTGACGTCACTGATTTTAAAATGTATTTATCTTATTTTGGCGCCATTTGCTCAATAAAATGACCCCAAACTTGGTATGTCAAGTCTCTGGCCCCCTCAGAGGACAATGTACTTCATAGTTCATTTTTACCGATTAGGAACTACGTAGTCCCTAGTAGGCGCCGTCAAAACATGTAACGTCACGGCGAATGGTGTGGAAACTTCAAGGTGGCGTCGCCACCCACATTTTGTTTTTGCGTATTTTCGTGCTTACTAAGCATCTTCTCGCAGCAAGCGTGACGGTTTTGGTATCGTGAAAGAGTAATTTACTAATATGGATAAATCGTTTTGCTCTTCAGTGCCCCTTTAAAGACGACGATTAATGTCCGCCATCCTTTCCCTGGCTTAATTGTCTGTTCGATTAATTTGGTTGTGCCTAACAAAGAAACGAGGCCCTCGAAAAAATTCCCATTCGCTCGTTCATTAGGTTTGTACACGAGGCTCACTGTAAGGCAATTCATTTGTTTGAAACACGTTTTGAACTGGTAGTAACAGTAAGTACACACATACAACTACAAACTTAATTCATTCGAAGTAGCACACCACGTATATGTAAATTATCGTTGGTGGATGTGAGCTTCAGTTCAATTAAACTTGTTAAGCGAGTGCATGCTCTCCTTGTTGCTGCATCTGTGTGAGAAAAATTGGGGCAGATATTGGTCCTGCTACTCCATATTTTCTTTGTTTGATGAACCATACATCGTCTGTCTAGTAAAAGTTCTATTAACGGAGAAGTAGCTTCGTTACACTGTATGCAAAAATGGGTCTGCATTTGTTTTTCGCGCATGCTTTGTCGTAAATTTTTATATTTCTGTATCTTTTTCTGATTAAAGCTCTGTTGTAAGTCAGCGCTTGTGCTTGTCATTCTTTTCTGTGTGCTTTGCCTAGTTTTCTTTTTCAGAATTTATTGGGATAAATTTATACATCACTAATCTACAGGAACTGCCTCTAGGCAATCTGTAGACCACAGTATATTTGTGAGGTAATAAGTCCGTAGACACTCTATATACTGGGTCATAGGAATAGCCTATTGATAGTCTACAGACATTTGTCTGTGGATATTTTATAGACAAAAGTAAACCAAAGTAGATTTATATGAGCCTATAGACTTTTGTTTATAGACATTCAGCAGACATCGGTTTAAACGCATGAATTTTTATTAATCTACAGACCTTCTATAGCCAATCTATAGACTTAGACTTTCTTGTAGACTGGTCTATAAAAACGAGTGCGGCCACTATTCCATAGACTGTCTATAGACCAGTCTAAAGAACTCAGCTATAGAACGTCAATTGATTTTATAGACAGATGTCTACAAACTTTATATGGACTATCTAAACATATTTTTGTAAGGGTAGTGTCTGTGGCAGAAAAACAGTTGAAAAGAATTCGCGGAATTTCAAGCCAGTCTAACGCTTATGGCCGCCTAACGGCAAAACCAGACGCACCACCGTAATCCCATATGCTCCCCAGCTGTCACATAATCTCAAGAAGATGGCACTTCGCGATAATATTAGGGTAGTTTTTTCAGTCCCCGATAGGCTGGGAAAATTGCGTACCATGACAAATCCATCTCTTGCTGAAAAGGTTGGGTGCACAAAAACGCACGTAAACAAATTTGTTGCACATTTGTGAATTATGGTGCTCCGCTCTCATGTAGAAAACAATATGTTGGCCAAAGCAGCAGATGCGTAAATGAGCGACTGAGAGAATACAATTATAAATAAAATAAAAATGGCGCCTGAAGGGTTTCTAGCACTCCATGTTCATGCGTGTGGTTACCACCGACCTTTGTTTCCCAATACAGTCACTGTCGTTATAAAGAAGAGATCATCCGTCTGAGTGTTGAAGCTGAACTTATCGATGCACTATAGGTGATTTGTGTATTAGCAAGCCATCGATAGCATTGTCACCTGAGAAGTTGGATTTCTTGCGTAAGCGGTGATTTACGGTATTATCCTTGTCATGATTTCGCTTAGGTATACATATAGAGTGACTTTTTACGCGTATGCCTCTCAGTGTACCCACGTGTTCAACTGTCTGCCTGGCGATTGGGGTAAATAAGCGGTGTGGTTTTGAAAATAAACATGTTGCTATTAGAGTAAGACTTGTTGCTGGGCGAGTTGGTTGAAATCTATGGGGTACATTTTAGCGCAAACTGTGAAAGAAAGCATAGGAAAAGAGTAGAGGAAAGCAGAAAGGTCGAGCGCTAAACTTCAACTGTTTATTCGAAAGGTGAGGCCAACAACAAATAACCATGTGCGCATGCGCGCGCCAGTAAGGGAAAAAATCACACTTTCATGTCAAATAATTGCATCTCGTTTTGGAACAGACAAACAGACGTATCACTGATACAACTCGTGCCTCTCTTCTTAATATGGAACGCCTCCAATAACTCTCGCGCTAATGTGTCACTGCTCCTGCCTATTATCTCGATCTCACGAAGCAGATGCTCACAATTGCAGGCTGCGCAATGCGCAGGCAAGTGCGCGTTTCCTTTATTCTTTAATGATAATTCATGCTCCCAGTGCTCGGTCGTTGACACATCGCCCAGTTTGGCCCACATACGTCTTCCCACACGACAGCGGTATCTCATATACAACGCCCGTCGTGCATTTCACATAAGGTCTGGTGTGCTTCTTCTGGCAACCGAACTTTCTGTCAACGCGACTAATTCGCGGACACAGTCCGGCCAATTTGCGTGGAGCCGAGAAGGATACAGGCACACCGTATCTATTGGCAACCTTCTTGAGGTTGTGGGAAAGTTGGTGGACGTACGGGACCACTGCGGGCTTGCCTCCTTTTTGGACAGGGCTAGGCGTTTTCCTTTTTAGGCCCTTCACCTTCTGAAGAAGGGTTTTCGAAACGGCCACTACGACCGAGCTCGGGAAGCCGGCTGCATATAGCCTTGCCAATTGGTTCTCAAAACTAACCTGCATGGCGTGAGGACACGACTTCATAAGGGCAGACTCAAGGCAGTTGGTAGCGATAGCTCTCTTTACTAATTTCGAGTGGGCAGAATCGTACGGGAGCATCTCTTTCTGTGCACGTGGGCTGTACTGCCAACAAACATGGTTTTTGTCAAAGGTTAATACAGATCTAAAAACTGGAGAGTGTTACAGGAAGGGGATTCATGTGTAAAGAGCATGCCCTTCCCATGCAGCCGAAAGGCGGCTAAAACTTCACTAAGGCACTCGTCAAACTGTAAAAGCATGGTTAGTCTTTAAAATGATTAAAAATCGTCAACATACCTAAAAGCCTTAAGGAAGAACCTATCGTCAAACGTACTCAGCAGGTCACGGTCAACAGACGCCATGAAAATGTCACACAACACCGGAGCGACACATGAGCCTATACATATTCCCTGACGCTGAACGTACAGCTCTTCGTTAAAAGAAATAAAGGTAGACTTTAAGTAGAATTCTAATAAAACCATAAAATTGTCAACAGACATGCCCACTAAATTCTGAAAATCTACTACCCCATTGCGGTCAATACAATCCCTAACAGAGGCGAACATTTGCTGCTGAGGCACAGAGTAGAACAAAGCTGTGACGTCTACAGAAAAACCGTGGGCGATAGATGCGTTTCCTTGCAAGTAACTGATCACATCTGTAGAACATTTGGTGATAAAAGGATCATCCAGCTTCAAGCATTTTAGGTGTTTTAAAAGAAACCTGCTTACTAACTGCTGCCACGAACCTCTTTCGCTTACGATGGCACGGAAAGGAATGTTTTCCTTGTGCGATTTTGCAGTGAAAAAAACCCCCAATGAATCACCTTTGCATTCACTTATTGGCTTCACTAAGTCCGAAAGGTTAAGTTCCTTACACAGCGCTAAAGCTTCTTTCTTGACTTTTGTGGCCTTGGCTTTCACAGGTACAAAGTTCTTTGTTATTGCTTGTTGCGCCTTGTCGTTAAACACGCCTCCTGTGAACACCACAAAGCGCCCTTCCTTGTCGGACTGCATTAGTCGAAAGTCATTTTCTTGGAAGAAAGACACAACCGATCTTGTTGGGTCTCTGGCCTTCCCAAACCCAACCTTGTTGGCCGTCCGACCTAGAGCATCCACTCCCTCCAAAAGGCAACGTTCTTGGTCTTCACTACTGGCTTTCTTCGATACTCTCCTATTCAAGGCTAGGAGTTCGTGGACTGTTATTACAGGCTCATGACTGTATTTTGGCCCTTTGTCAAGAACGCGGGTGATGTCCTCCGGGATAGCGACATCTTCAGGCACCAAGACACCTGCTTTTAGGACCACCCTCTTGTTAGTTGGAACTTGCAGAAGACTTCTCATGCATCTTAAACCACCAGAATTCGGTTGCCTGGGATGCCTGGCGTTTGAAATCACGAAATTGTTGCTCAGCACTCCAGTGATTGTGGGAGGCGTAGCAAAAAAACTCGCAAATGGTCCCAGCAGAGTCTGACTTGATTCCACAACTCCGAGCGGATAATCTTGCAAACGCGCTTTATATGTCCCACTGAAGCATTGAAGGAACCGAAAAGGGCACTGACCTCGACGGGCACAAGTCCTTTCCTCAGGCAGAATGAAATTGACCTTGACCGGCATACTGACTGCACGATGTGAAACAGATGATTGATGTGGCTAGGAGTAGGCGTGTTGCAGAAGGGGCCCAATGTACTAGAAATATACTTGAGTAAGACTTGTTGCTGGGCGAGTTGGTTGAAATCTATGGGGTACATTTTAGCGCAAACTGTCCGGACTGTGTCCGGACAGTTTGGCCGGACTGTGTCCGCGAATTAGTCGCGTTGACAGAAAGTTCGGTTGCCAGAAGAAGCACACCAGACCTTATGTGAAATGCACGACGGGCGTTGTATATGAGATACCGCTGTCGTGTGGGAAGACGTATGTGGGCCAAAAACTGGGCGATGTGTCAACGACCGAGCACGGGAGCATGAATTATCATTAAAGAATAAAGGAAACGCGCACTTGCCTGCGCATTGCGCAGCCTGCAATTGTGAGCCTCTGCTTCGTGAGATCGAGATAATAGGCAGGAGCAGTGACACATTTGCGCGAGAGTTATTGGAGGCGTTCCATATTAAGAAGAGAGGCACGAGTTGTATCAGTGATACGTCTGTTTGTCTGTTCCAAAACGAGATGCAATTATTTGACATGAAAGTGTGATTTTTCCCTTACTGGCGCGCGCATGCGCACATGGTTATTTGTTGTTGGCCTCACCTTTCGAATAAACAGTTGAAGTTTAGCGCTCGACCTTTCTGCTTTCCTCTACTCTTTTCCTGTGCTTTCTTTCACAGTTTGCGCTAAAATGTACCCCATATGTTGCTATTAGCGCTGTGTTGTGCCCTTATATGCCTTCTCGTGTACGCGTGTCGTTCCACGCGACATCAAAGCTGTTCAAATGATTCACGAACAAGTCCGCACTGCAACCCTCATCAACCCTTGCGCATATCCCCTACTTTGTTCTTGTGTGTAGGTATAATGCCAGACCTACCAGTTCAGTGAGTCCGTTTAAATTTCTTTTTTACCGTTGCTCAACGTGAGAAACTCTTGCAATGCACTCTCACTGAAACTGACCGTTAGAGTTCTGAAGAGAACACCTTTTTTATGTCGAGTTTATGATTCTTGAATCTTGACCTTTCGCAAACAACACCATGTAGGAGGCCACTGCAGCAGCTCGTCGCTTTGGTCTAGATGGATGAAGGGCGCTGCTGAGACGTCTTAATAGACGCTCATGTACACATGATGCACCTCCTACAGTGTAAATATGCCTAATGCACTTGAGCCGATACCACTTCTACATATTGAAAAAGAGAAAAGAAAAAGAAACAAGAAGTAAAAAAAAGACCCACCAATGGGATGGCCTTAATGTGATTTGTAGAGTGCAGTTCCACGACAAAAAACAATTGGACGACGCGAGGATCAAGTAGGAGAGAGGGTAACGGCCCACTTTTCCAGGTTGAAACTTTTTTTTTCCCCTTTCTAGCAAAACGATCAAGAGAAGTGCCGTGAGTGTCCAGCATGAAACAAGAAAAGACAAAAACATGTAAGACGTGAGGGGCATTCGGGATGCTTCTTGCCTTACGCTTACGTCGTCCAGCTACCAGAAATGTCCCCGTTGCTTCTTTCACTACCGACATGTTCGCAAAAAAGCTTTGAGTGTCCAGTCCCTATTTTTCAAAGGCACAACTGCAGTACAAGCACTAGGCCTCTTCTTCTCGAATGGTGAACAAGGCGTATTTCTATTCTATATGTGAACTCGTGTTTTTTTTCCCTTTTTTTTTCGCTGTTGTCTAGTGGAACGCCTAGGAGATGACGTCGCATTGCCTAGCCGCGCACTCTGATGGGAGCTGCGCGTGTGGATAGGCAATAGGAACAAATTTACAATGTGCCGCTTCTAAAATAAGGTCAATAACCGTAAGGCAAAAACAAAAAACGGAATTTTTTGCGATTGAGTCACTGCGGTCAGCGCAAAAGCGTCGCTTCGAGAGCTCGACGCAGTTGACTAAATTTTTTTTTTGTCCAGCAGAAAGAAAGACTGGAAACAAAGTGACCGCACCAAGATGGACTCGGGAGAAAAAAAAAGAAAGCTACATTAAGGGTGCAAATTCAGTCGGTCGTCGTATCTTACCGCATTCATCTTCGCTTAGCTTTGTTTGGTGTACGGATGGCCCGTTACTTTCAGCGTAGGGAATCTGATCACGAAGGAGAAAATCGGTCGTGAAATGGCAGCGTTTAGAGATGTACGACACAAGGGACAAGAAGTAGGGACGACAGGAGGAAAAAAGAATCGTGGCACGGAGAGCAGTGCCTCATTGCGGATCCACTGGGGACGCGATTTGGAAATGCTCAGCTGGCCCAGGGGTCGATTTTGAGGCCGGCAATCAGCATTCGGTGCGCCATCATTTCCTGTGGGAACACTGCCAGCAAGGACAGCCTGTCTTCCTTTCGTTCTTTTTCTCTCTCTCTCTCTCGGGTCATTGCTATATTTCCGCATTTTCTTTGGTGTATTTTTTCTCAACCCTGACTTGGTTTAGGAATATTGTGACCGAAGCTGAGAGCCGTAGTTCTGATGGTGCACTGTTTATCGTATACTCTACTAGCCAGTGCTATAAAAAAAAAGAAAAACTACCAGTCAACTAGTCTACAGGTGTATCTTGCTAGATAGTTGGCGAGCTCCGTGAAATAGTAATCACCGTGGTACAGTTTAGAATTAAATGTTCATTTTATGAGGCGTAGTAAGTCACTTGTGATCTCGTGTAACCCGGACCTTTCGTCTGGTTACCCTCCCTGCCTTTCCTCGTTGATATATATATATATATATATATATATATATATATATACTATATATATATATATATATATATATATATATATATATATATATATATATATATTGCAACGACGGGTGAAAGGGAACGGCGGTGAGGAGAAGGCGAACGGCGGGAGGAGAATGGTGCCTCAGCGACAGGAGCAGATTGACAACAGATATGACCACAATGAAAACAGATAGGACGGTTGTCTTCAGCTCGTGCTGAAGACAACCGAGCTGAAGGATCTTCAGCTCGTGCGTACTGTACTGCTGGTCGGGCGGGTAGATATACTGGCGGGCGCATATGTGGGCGACGTGGGCCGTAACTTTGTAGCACAGGCCTCGAAGCGACTTCAGCGTACGTCAGAGGATCTGAGCTCGCCCAGCACGCTGATAGATGCCGACAACTTGCCCGATCTTTCACCTATGATGAACAGTGTCGCCAAAAAGAGCGCCATGACTCCAAGCCACCTCCGGACCCTTTTCCTATCGACTCCCTCGTGTGGCTTTGGGTGCCTCCAGTTGCTGCTCCCGGCCTTTCATTTAAGCTCCTTCCAAAGTACCACGGACCCTACCGCGTGGTTGCGCAAACCTCCCCTGTCAATTACGTGGTCGAACCCGTTACGCCATCTTCCGATCTCCGTCGTCGCGGGCGAGAGACAGTCCACATTGACCGCCTCAAGGCATATTATGATCCTCTGACCTCTATCTAGGTCGCCAGGATGGCTACCTCTCCATACCGGGGGTGATTGTGAGGAAGAAGATCGGCAAGCATGAAGGCCCATCGCCATCGGCTGGCATTCGCTATCTGGCTACGCCCTGCGCGCTGCTGCTACGATCGTCGCTCTCGTAGAATCCTCAATAAACCCCCGTAACAATATATATATATATATATATATATATAATATATACAGACTGTCGGACGCGTTATTTGAAGGTCGCAGGTTCGGTCCCTGAGGGCGGCAAGTTATCTTTTCGTCCACCTTACTTCTTCCCATTTATGCCCTAATTGCTACAAATAACATTCCATATACTTTCCTTGGTATTATTGCCTGTTAGTTCTCGTTAATATTGTGTCTAACAAAGAAAAAAACGAGCACTTAAAAGTCTTCTTTTCTACATAATGTATATTGTGTAATGCCCGCCTTTACATGTTCTCATCCTTCGTGTAATTCTTTAATTTCATCCTCGTTCATTCTTTATGTGGTCTCGTTCAAGTCAAAGGTAAATTATCAACACGGTAGTTATTCTTCAAAGCATTATTTTACTTACAGGAGTGCCGTGTCAAGTAAAATGCATTGATTACTACACATAAACCTCAAAGGGCATGCCCTAGAGCACCCCCTACATTTTTTGTAGACTTCAAATGAACACTCTCATCGTGTACAGAAGTCATGACGATCATTAGCGAACGTCGTATAGCTACGATCCGTCAGAACGCAAAAAAAAAAAAATCGACTGATCCCACGTACCGTGGCAGTCGATGTTATGCGAAGCATGCGGCGGGAAGGTGACTGTGGCGTAATTTTTTTTTTACTGAGCGACACGTTACAAGATGACGCTAAAGATTTGTATAAATTTTATACGCACACATATGTGTTGAAGAGCCGCATATGTGCTAAATAGCCAGTTGTTTACGGTTGGGTAACGCTGCCAATGGCAACGTGGGTATTACCACCACCAGAAGCGGTAAGCTGATATGTAGCGCTTATACGTGTCCTGAGAACGCACGCACGTTTCACGAACCCGTGTGCATGTGTACAAGAAGTTCTTGACAGTTCTTGGACAAGGGCATCATCACCGTGATTAGTGAGCACCAGCAGCTGGTCATGACTTGTTATAGGATCCGGTCGTGACCGTGGTGAAGAGGGGCCCATGTGTATAGAAGTATGTGGTATAGGAGAGCTGTTGGAATTCATGGATGCCTCGGTCAATTCGTCGACAAGTTGTCTGTCGACAGAGCCGGCGACATGTCGGAACATGAAGCCACGCTTCGCGTTGGTGACGTATAGGCCATCGAGGCTGGTACGCCTGGATAGTGTTACGTAGACCAACATCGGTGGATGGCGCTTGTCGTATTCGTAGAATACCTGGGCGTATGTGGCGAACGTAGCCTAGTCTACAAAGCGGCTGTCAATCAATCTGGCATCATCCTCGGCCAGCATGAGGCCATCGCCCAGCCTCGTAAGAAATGAAGAGGACACTGCGTCGTTGTGGCGGACTAAGTCCACTTTACGCTGCGATGATGTGAATATCATATGTAACTTTCGCTAATGTATTCCTCCGGGGTCGAGCAATGCTTCATTGTAGCTTGCTGATTCATAGGAATACAAACGTAATGTTTATTAGACTTCTATAGAAGTGGAGCCAACACTGGAACCACAGACCACAGATATGACGCCTGTATCGTAGAAGTACACATCGTACGAGTATCATGTAGTGTTTAATGCTTTCTTGTAAAATTAGATAGCAAGTACCACGACCACAATTGACGTTGCACCGATATTACGCCTGCGTACGCTGTTTTTTTCCAAACCAATTTATAGTCCTGGTGTGGCTCAGTGGTAGAATACCTGATTGCCACGTAGAATGCTTGGGTTCGATTCCTGCTGGGATCCTAATTTTCATTCTTTCCAATCGTTGAGTCAACGCGGCCGCTGTTGGTTTTAATTAACGCTCTAGCATTTAAGTTACCAATGTCTTTTCTCGCCGTTCCTGGGTAGATATAGACTGTGAATCACCTGTGGCGCATACCCGTACACCGCGGCCCGTGGTAAACGAGAATGTACCACACGTGTCTAGTGGAAAGGGTTTGACGACGTACGCGATAGCATTTTTACGTTATTCATGTCATGACCCGACAATCATATTCGTCAAATCCTCTTACCCTCCCATGCCACTTTTGGTCTACACCAAGTTATGGAGGCGATCATGAGAGCACCCAGACATAGGCGGCTAGATAGGTAGATACGTAGATAGAAACGCTCAAAGTGCCAAAGGTTCGCTAAGAAATGCTTCGCATTTAAAAAAACGAACTCGTGCTTCTTCCATGGTGTTTTCTGTGCCTCCACCGCTCGTTGTGATAGCACCGGAGTGAAACTCCTTCGATTGGTCGACGTACGAATTCCGGTTGATGTTCATCTACTATACCTGGCGACAACTTATCTTGACAGTGGAGCGAATGCTACGGAGGCGGGGCTTCCGCATGTTCGTGTTGCTCCGCAAGTAGTATACGGCAGCTTGCGGCCGATTTCGGTTTTGCTCGCTCGCATCGTGAACGCGTTTAGAAAATTATATACACGAAAAATGTGAATGGGAAAGACACTTCGATTGTTAAGTGTACATTTTAGTGTCATGTTACGATTATATTTTTCTTGGAGAACTAAACAGCGTATTTGCGGCCGCACACTGACCCACTACCTCATGGACGCCACGATTACTTCGGAAAACGGGCGTGCTTAAAAGGTGGCGCTGTCTAAGAAAGGGAAAGAAAAGGAAGGCATTCTTGCAAAGTGAACAATCACTGTATTTTACCTACGACTTCCCGCAAGTCTTCGAGTCTCATAATAAATAAAGCAGCATTTATGTCAGCAAGGCGAATGAGAAAATTATCAGTACACTGAAGTACTATTTTAAGCGCGGTAGCAGGCATGCGTTTCGGTTCTTTATCTTCCACAGTACTGCCAAAAAAAGTTGTTTTATAGCGGACATACATAAATTCGGTCACGCGCCCGCCTCTTTTTCGTTGTGTTGCCTGCGAGTTGTGCGCACAGTGTTGTGTTCGTCTTTGTGATTACTATATCTACATTGGTCGCGTTTCAAGTACACAGCCGTTCTCTAATGTATGAGTGCTTGGCGGTGTGATTAGGTAGAGAGAGAGAGAGAGAGAGGGTGAGAAAGAGAGATGAGGTTGAGGCAGGGAAAAACGCTGCTTCTACAATCTCAGATGGGAGCATGGCTCAACGTCTGTGGGAGGAGGAAAGGAGAGAGGAAAAGCTGGGACGCGGAAGGTAGAAGCTGGGTGGGAAGGCCACCTCTCGGAATCAGCCCCCTGCGCAACCGAGCGCCTGGTCGGGGCACGTCATGACTCTGCTATCACGCGCAGACATCATTAAAAATGCTTCAGGCTGCATGTCAGATGTAGACTCCTAAAGAATTGCCGCTAAGTACCAAATTTGCGACCTTTGGGTGCCTTAGGCGCCTTTTAAGATATACGCGAAAAGAAAGCTCGGACTGCTCACGGCTACCGTAGGCCATGAAATTGCTGAACTGAAGCCAACAGAATGGGAAAAACTGCGCTATAAAGGTCTTGCCTTTCAGTAGCGTTCACGCACATTGTTTAATTTGGTGCGCGCTTCTCTCACGCCGTGACGACACACTAAACCGCGCTGTTCAAGCAAGACTAGATTTCACAATGACGTCTTTGTCAGAAACCACACGGCTCTAAACTACAATGTAATAAGGGCGCGACGTATATGTATACATCTTTGATTTTTCTCAGAGGAACAGGCATCGGAGGAGAGATTGGAGGGGTAGTGGGAAACCGCCCATTTATTTGACTCCCACAGAAAGACTTCAGTTAGTACAACGCAATCAACTTACAGGGCCTAAAAGAGCAGTTGAGCACAGCACGCACATCCCTCCACTTTAAGCCACAGGTTTCGATAGTGCACGTGCGCTTAAATCTAAATGGCAAGGTGGAGGAGCATGACTTATGGTTCCAGCGTATTCACGTTGCGGTCTTCGAAGAAAAAAACCCCTCATGTCTCGCTTGAAGGTCTTTGAATAACTTATGAGTCTAAACACAATTATTCGTCCCGGGCCTCTGGGGTATGGCGTCTTCGGTTTTGGCAGGCACCATCCCTTAACATTCATATATTAGTGAGCGGCTAGCGACTGAGCTGGCGCAGGCGCGATATTCGGTCGTGCTTGCCATACGTGAGATTCGACAAAACTCACTTTCTGCTTGGTTATATTTAGCGATTTGCTTCCGCGAAACTATACGGCCGAGACTCGTTCTGCTCAGAGGCTCGTATTTCAAAGAGGCTCCAAGCCGTCTTGGGAGCCCCCCACCACCCGTGCGCTCTCATTATTATTTAAAGCCGCGCGGTGTATTGTACAACATCGTCTGTCTTGACAAGGCATCATTCATTTACTAACGCTGCTACCTTAGCAACATGGTTTCTCGTCGTACTCTTCCAAAACGCCCCGAGAATAGATAATCTACAGACATCTGCCGCAAGACGTACCATCCGCTCCTTATTCTAATTAAGAGAATGACTCTTAATTTTGCCAGCATGAAAGAGGGGCTGGTAAAGGTTTTTCTACTTCTCACAGAAGTGCGGTTCATTTTAATGCTTGCGTCCGTAAAAAAATAGACCAACACAGTATACTTTGTGATGGTGTCATTTCCAGGATATATTCTATGGTTGTTCGTAGGATTTCACGATTCTGTGTGAATGAATGAATGAATGAATGAATGAATGAATGAATGAATGAATGAATGAATGAATGAATGAATGAAAAAAAAATCACAGCATATCCACGGAGGGAATGATGATGAGTGGGCGAAGCTGCGGAGGTTCATCGGTAAACCGTGAATCTTCCGTGAATTCTGCCCAGTACATCATCGCCGACGTGAGATCGGGCGCGTTTATACTAAAGGTTCGATGAGTTATGAAGCTTGCAGCTCACTTTAATTTTACATGTACGCTGTGAATTTTCATTGTTTAGAAAACCATCGCTTTAGAAAACATCTGGCGTCTTTCGTTAAGCAGCTGGCGTCTTTTCGTTTTGCTTTAGAAACATCTGGCGTTCTTTCGTTTTGCTTTTAGAAACCATCTGGCGTCTTTCGTTGGTTTATTTCATCAATCAACGGCGTTTTGAACAAAATTTTTATTGTTTAATCACGCACAGGAGAAATCTCACCAGGCACTACCTCGGAGGTAAACAATGGCTGCTAATGGGAATGAGAGACAGAAGTCGGCTTTTAGCTAACACTTACACTTCTACTTCTAGTAACGTTTCTTACTGGAACATGCCAATGGCTGCTAATGGGGAATGAGAGACAGAAGAATTCGGCTTTTAGTTAACGCGCACGCTGCGAATTTTTTATTGTTCAACAACGCACAGGAAAAATCTCCCACCGGCACCACCTTGGAGGTCAAGATCTGGTACTAGCGTTACGACTGGTTACGCACTACTACGACTACGAGGGACGAACGGGTGCCGCCTTAAGGAGCTTCGCCCCTAAAATGTCTGCATAAATGACAAGCAGGACTATCAAAGCTATGATTCAGCGTACGATGTAATCACGCAACCAGCTCACGGCAGGCGAAATAACGTCGAATACTTTCTGTAACATCGTACGTACAGATCTCTTCCCTCCGGTGTTGCGGGAAAAAAGATCTCTTTTAAGGTCATCTGAGCTCCGCAGCCATGGCACGGCCATGTGCCACGCATAGAAGTAGACGACCGATAGAATCGCTGTTATAAACTGCGGCTGTCAGAAGACTTAGAAAAAGAACGAAAACAGCAGAAGCAGCGAAAATTGTTGCAAATTCAAACGAATAACCGCTATCACGGCGCAGGGAGGAAAACTATGGGCTCACTCCGTGCTGCGATTTCTGCGACTTCGATCAAGATACATACAGAAGAAACGTATTCTCTCTCTCTATCCCCTTCCCTCTCTTTTGTTTTCTTATATTTCGCGCCTCACACTGAATCTTGCTTATGGCTTGCCGTGAGGTATCGTATCTGAGCAGGGCCGCGCTTTGTGCAAGATTGACCCACTGCTCGGCGAGACCAGATGAGATTTCTGGAGTCCAGGACAATCCATAGAGTGCAGCTGGTGCTGGGTTGCGAAGCCGAAGGTCAAGAAGGGTTTGTGATATCGTGCGCAGTGTTCTCGCGTCGTGCAATCCGAAGCTCTCGGTTCCTGTTGCGGCGCATTTAGGTCATCGTGAACTCAACTGGAGCCTCGATATTTCGTTGACTAGTGACAGCCATTACCATATTACCATGTTTATTTTCTGGCAACTCCTATAATCTTTCTTTCTTTCTTTCTTTCTTTCTTTCTTTCTTTCTTTCTTTCTTTCTTTCTTTCTTTCTTTCTTTCTTTCTTTCTTTCTTTCTTTCTTTCTTTCTTTCTTTCTTTCTTTCTTTCTTTCTTTCTTTCTTTCTTTCTTTCTTTCTTTCTTTCTTTCTCCACTCTAAGCTAAGGTGTCAGTACGAAACCCCAAAATTTCCATAGCTACAGTTGGGCCGCAACCAAATGCCTTGCGTCACGTTGGGCGCGCCTTCTTGGTAGCCTGCCCGCTCTTCACTTAAAAAAGAAAAAAGAAAGAGAAGCACATTATTTAAACGTAAAATGAAAGAAGGAGACTGGGCGGGACGCAACTGCCTGCAAATCTTGCAAGGCTAGATCCATCGGCAACCTACGACATCATCATCGCAACCAAATGCGGCAGAGGAAAATTTTTCTGCCAAACCGTCTTTCATCATATTGCAAATCAGTTCTGCGGAAACCCGCAAGGTGGCGGAAGGGTTAAGAAAGGGAAAATAGACAACCACCCGTTTGTAGCACGGATTGTAGCACGGATTTCTTTGTGGCTCCGTGCTACAAACGGGTGGTTGTCTATTTTCCCTTTCTTATCCGTCTTTCATCAT
>NC_051178.1:126607858-126734397 GCF_013339695.2 Rhipicephalus sanguineus
TGTTCGTCTTCAAATGGAGAAACCGTTCCTCCCTTTTCAATGGAGGAAACCGTCAAAATCAAGATGGCTTGACGCCAAGCCAGTGAAGCGAGCAATAGATTTAGGCCTAGCGAGCGCATCGATTCTCAACTGATAAAGAGTATGCGGCACTGGCAGTCACAAAAAAACGGTTCCGCTGAGCTTAATATCGAACGCTATGACAATAAAATCAAGCAGACAAACCTGTAGTGATGAAAACCTCGCGAAACGGAACGACGGAACTCGTACGTTTCGCTCGGCCAGCGAGACGGCGTTCACATTAAAAGAGACGGATACTGCAAAGGGGCTCTCACCCGGAGACTGTACGTTAGGCTTGCTGTCTTTATTGTCGAAGCGTCACCACGGTGTAGCGACGTTATCCACGCGTTTGTGCCTCCAAAATGGTAGATTCTGTAGCATCAAAACAATCCCGGCGCAGCAGAGCATGGTTTCGATAGATAGATGTTCAACGTCATATAAGTAGGTGGAGCTATGAGAGCGCGGTGGCCGCGAAGTAGGTGGTAGCTGGCGCCATCTAGAGAGATTAAACAATACTAAAAAAAAAGATAGTTGTTTCTGACTGAGGCGGCGTACGTTGATACTGCACACCTGCTGCACACGGCATTTCGGGGAGGTAGGCCCATTCATGGATTACTCAAGGACACCGGAAAGTTGATACGCACACGTTCACTAGGCAGACACATAGTACGCACATTCAATACATACACAATTCATTCGCATGTATAAAACCTACAACACAAACAATTCACTACAGACGCATACGCACAGACGTTTACTTTTTTTTTCTTTATTGCCCAGACGTTTACACATGCCCCTCTAAGAAGCGCTGGCCCTTATATAGTCACTGAATTACAGTGGACCATGGTGGCACAAAGATGCGTCATTTTTCTTCAACTCTTTACGATTTCATGGCTGCGTCACAATATACGCCGACATTATTAAATAGTAGCTATGGCTTATCCAAGCGCACCAGTTAATCTAAAGCCGCATGATAATGAACAATATAATTACAGAGAGTTGATTAAGTTAGTGCGAAAACGACCATATTGAGAACCGTTCGTACCATTCCGACGCCATTTTGAAGTAGCGCCATCTTCCGACAGCGGCCACAGATGAAATTTCTCTCTCTGATTTCTTTATTTTCAATAGTTACTCTGTGAGGGCGCAACATCAAGCAACATCGGCAACATAGTTCAGAGCGTCGACTTCGTGAGTGGTTTGGCGTTAACATCTGTCACATTCTGTTCATGCGTTGACCACAAGTATGACGATGGGCCATGGATTCTTTCAACTGCTAGCCCTTCAGTGACAATGCTGCTGATGCGGTACGGCCGTGTCATTTGTGTATACGTACGTTACAACGCGGGTCGTGCGAAGAAGAAACAAGACAAGATGGCCTCGCACCGGACGGTGGTCTTTCGAGAGCGATGTCAGTGGCTCTTGGCTTCGCGGCAGCTCGATTACTTGAGTAGAGAAACGGCGCTACACCGCGCGAATTATGGAAAAGAACGCTACCCACACTACGTGTCTGTAATATTTCAGTACGCTGTACCTACATGCTGCTCTGCTACTGTTACGTCCCGGTATTCGCCTGGCGTGTGAAATTGTGGTCATTGTGCGACAACTGTGTAGTTGTCGTTGTGGCGGTGGTTTGTCTTGCGTTAGATTTGGAATACTCTTTCACAAAGGTGAGTGAGAGTGTTAGTGATTACCCACTGTGCACAGCTGTCATTAGAAGCGCATTTTCTGTTGAGCTTCGCACGCCAAAGCAAAATTCTGAGAACGAGAGATACATACTGCACCGCGGCATAAGTCGGTCCTAATTCTCAGTGATGGCATGCGTATTCCAAAACGCATGTGATTGAGAATTTTGGCTTAATTGACAGAAGTCATTGACTTATTTTTCAGATATGTGCAATTATGATGCAGGTTAACGTTAAAATGCGGCCACGGCGGCCACATTTCAATGGGGGCGAAAGGCAAAGAACACCCATGTGCTTATGCTCGGGTGCACGTTAAAGAACCCCAGTTGATCGAATTTTATCCGTAGTCCCACACTACGGCGTGCCTCATAATCATACGGTGGTTTCGACACGTCAAACTCCAGCAATTATATGTTATCGTACTTTCATGCATGCACTGTCCAGTGGTATCACGTTTGCTAAAATGTTGTAAAAATTAACCATCATGCTTCTTTGTATTGCTTGTTGTATTGATAAGTGCTATAAGTGCTGTGTAAAAACGCGTGCTCTAGCCAAGTATGTTAACGCCGAAAAAAGTTGAATTATTGGTGTACAGTCTAAGGTGTTCATTAAAACAAGACTGTTTTGTGAAGCGGGACTTGCTGTATTTATGACAAGCAGATCGTGCGCAAACGTATACAAACAACACGAGACACACGGAAGTATGCGGCGCATCGCGCACACGCCGAGCCTATATATAAAAAAAAAACGCCACACACGTTACTCAACACATGGAACAAAAACAATGAACGTCACTCGTGTGTTGCTCGCATCAATCCTAAGTACAAGTAATTGCACGCGACTGGCCGAGATCGGTAGCACTGGATAGTCTGGTCTGAGGCTGCCGGCTGCCGAGTGAGCGCGAAAGCGCAGCCGCTCTCCGCAGCACGGAATCACAATTTAACTCGGCGTGCGCATGCGCGCACGCGCAAGTCACGTGATTGAGGAGAAAAAGTTTCTCCCTTGGCGCTTGCCGCAAGAGGGCGCGACGAGTAAATCGTCCGTAATCGTCCGCAAAGGAGAAAGTCGCGGCTCCGAAGGAGGAACGGAGCCCGTTGCTCCATTCTCGCTCCCTTTTTTTTTTAGAGTGTGTATATATATATATATATATATATATATATATAATATGGCAACTACCACGCCTTCATTTCTGCTTGTCAACATTGCATAGCGAAGGTTAATTGTCTATGATAATCAATCTGAACTGCCATAATATCCTCAACATCTTGTAATTAGTATTTTTTTTTTACATTATGCGACTTGACCCGATGCTACTGTAACGAAAATTTATGTTCGGCATAAATAAACACTGTGGAGGGGAAAAGAATGCGTGTAGCGCTACATAAACTTTCGTTTATTATGATCATTTATTTAGCTATTTGCGCAGCCTCGGTTGCAGGATGTACGAGCAATTGCCGTCGCAGCTCACGGTGAAGCACGGGGCGTCTGCGCTTTGTTACCTCAGGAATTAGGGCAGCTGGAGGGTTTCATGGTATTTGTTCCGTGCAGTGTTATGCGAAGCTGCGGTAGTGCCGAGTGGGGAATGCGGTATGGAGGAGCGCAACGTTATTGTACGAATTTGGGCCACGAGTCCACTCTCGAAATTGCTTCCCGTGTCGCCGTGAATCATCCCGCAAAACGTTCGCGCGTCGTCCAAAGACATACTGTGTTGCTGCGGCAATCGTGCTTCTAAATTGCTTCGTATGTACAGGCGGGCTGTAGTTGGTTACACCTGTTTTTCCTGGGTATTTGCTGCTTAGTATGATTTGAATGAATGATTTTCCTGCGATATTTCTCGTAGTCTGAATAGGCTTCCATTCATTGCATTTCCATATGATTTGACGATATCAATTTCCTGATATTTGTTATGGTTAACGTATAGTCCTTATCCTCCCCTTTCTGTACGCATCCGACGCCTGGCACAGGCGGTACTTACAAATACGAGTTTCGCGGCAATAAAATTCATAGCTGCAGTTCAGCGCCTGCGTTGTGCGTAAATGTTCTTTCGCTTGAATCTGCGCTGTTGTTCTCATATCGTGTGCTTTGAAAGTGCGTGCTCTATCTCGTCCAGAAAAAATACGCGTGGTGATCAACGGCACCAAGTTGACAATAATGTTACTATGTAATGTTGCAATAATGTTGCAATAATGTTTCTATGCTATGTATACAATACCCTTAAAGGGCCCCTCACCAACCCGCGTTCAAAGACGAGGGAGTGGTTTCCTCTTCGCCTCTGCTACCCTTCCTGCAGTCCATATCTCCCCTTGCCCCTTATTTCTTAAAAGCACGTGTACCGTGCCAGCACTAAGCGCTGACCCTAAAGGGATTTCGCGCTTGTCGGCTACACGCTGTTATCTCCGCTTGCGCAGTCGGAAACACGCAAAACGAAGTGAAATCATTTGATCGCGCACGATAGTCATGCGAAACGAGGAAGAACGGGTGGGCGGCTGCATGGCAAAGCAGTGTAGGAGACAATCTACATCTGAAATTTCGCGTATATGGACCAATCGAGAGTATGTATACTATATGTACGTCACGGGAATCACTGTTTTGCGTCACGAAGTTCGCCAGAAAGACGAGAAACGCCAGGAGAAAATATCGCGCTTGTTTTTTTTTTGCATTTTCAGAAGCTGGTGAGGGGCCCTTTAAACAATTAACCTTGAGCTGAATCTCTAAGTCGGTGGGCTCTCGAAGATTGTAAGTTTTGTGTCTGTATTTACAGCGTTCTCGCCATCAGTAGTGGCGCCATGTTTGGTTCCTTGCTGTTAAATGTCATCTAGCTATCTTTGCCAATATTATCCCCGCCATCACGATTTCCTGATCATGATGTCGCGTGTCTGTGTATAATAAATTCAGACGCATCATATTACTGAACGTTGCACCGACGATGCCACGTGGTGTCATCTAAGCACGCTTCCCTTGTCACTTCGCTTGCTGTTGTGTACAAACCCTAAGCTCCAACACTTATCTGGGCCTTGGCTGGGAGCCAGCCATCCATCTTGCACTACCGTAGTTTCACTAGCAATAATATGTAGATAACTTATAAACGCTTGCAAATACACAGGCTACACAGCTAAACATGCTTGCGCAGTGCGACGATGTCCAGAGGTTTAAAGATTGAACAAATTTAACATTTGTTCTGACTGAAACGTTTCATGATCACGCTACAATTACAGTCATCTACTGAGCAGCTAAATAGCCGGACGAGGCCGCGTTCCAAAAGTCAGCGCAAAAACTTGTCGTCTCTCGACAGGCAACGACCGAAGATGCGTTGTAGGGCGAGTCACACGGTGGGGCGTTGAACTTTTGCATGACTGCACGGAATTGTGGCTGTGGGGCAGCACGCTAACTTCGGGCTTTGCAGGCCCAGTTTGGCCATGCACCTTTATAGCATGGGCCTTTGCATGGGTTGCGCTCGCGGCAGCCTGTATTAGTCATAGCAACGCCTAGGAGGGTGTCCATGTTCGGGATGGTTCCTGGTTAACCTGGACGAGGCAACCAATTAGTGTAATGACTGTGCCGATGTGTGGTGTGCAGGTAGGAACACCCGCTTGGTTATTTGTTCCCTGTCAAGGGCTTGTACCTGAGGTTCGCAAGGTGCCGTAACTTCTTTCGCCTGCGCGGTATGAACATGACGGTAAAAAATGATCGGAAAACGTAACTGGGCATTAGGTGAACGTAAGTTCTTGATTAAAGTCTCTGCTTCACACGTTTATCGAAACCCAGCCTAACAGGTAATATATTACCCTACGGCTCACTACAGAAAGTTGCAATCAACGCTATTCACAACAAAGTTACGAACTACAGCGGAAAACCACAACCTGCCAACAAATGCTGCGTGCGGCGCTCAAGTGATCGTGATTATATGCAATAAGATAGGCGATGCTTATTAAGCGCGACGGGCAGTTTCGTAAATGTTTCTGTCTGGTGTGTGCATTGTATAACGTGGGCACGAGAGCAAGTTAGCCTGCGAAGTGTTACGTGGAACGACAGGAGGCGTGACTATTTACACCTGTATTTACGCTGATGTGTACAGCATCTACCAAGTTATAATAATAAGTTGGGATTTAGCGTCCCAAAACCACACTATGATTATAAGAGACACCGTAGTGGAGGGCTCCAGAAATTTTGACCACCTGGGGTTCTTTAACGAGCACGTAAACCTAAGTACACGGGCCTCTTGCATATTCGGCTCCATCGAAAATGCCGTCGGCGCGGCAGGAATTCGATCCCGCGACCTGCCCATCAGCAATCGAGCACCTTAACCACTAGACCACAGTGGCGGGCGCATCGATCAAATGAAGATGAATCAAGATGGTGTTTTCAGTCATATTTTCTTGCAACAACACCTTCTGACAATCAAGGAAAAACTAGGCCAAGCTTGCTTTGGTGTGCGCATGTTCCCATGTGCTGGTTGGTACGTCTCGTAGAACAGCAGAAGATCGAACAGCGCGACGAGTCGACGGAGAAAACAACGACAGGACAAAGCGCTGCCTGTGGTCCTTACCTTCGGGCTGCGTTCACGCTCTTCAGTGTTCTGCTTTTTGCGTCGGTGCATTTCTCTGTTTGTTGCTACGATACGCTAGAATCCAAAGAAGCCGGCGTTTTGGAACACGTAATAGCGATATTATTCTCACTAGGCTTACTAAAATAAGGTTGCACGCGAGGAACGGCGAAAATGAGAGAGCTGAACTAGAAGCAACAAGAAAGTCGTTTTATCGAAAGGAGCCCAAAAGAACTTCAGCAGTGACACAAATATTGTCCTGTACTAAATTGAGAAGGGAGGCCGACCAACATAGAGTTAAGAATCATCGCATAACCTCGCAGTTTTCGTTGAACACGTTCCTTTACAGGTGAACAGATCTTACAATATTTTTGTTTATCCTCACCGCACGAAATATTGCTTCGTTTTTCTTGCTAGCGCGTCGTGTATTGCCAGATCTCAACTGGTCCGGCTTGTTTTCATCCCATCACAGTTCTCTGAAGATGGCCTGTAAGAGATTGCAAACGCAGAAAGCCCCATCGTAAGGCCCAAGTGCATAAAATTGTAATCCGGACCCCGCTACCATTCCCACGCACACACACACTCTCTCGCCTCCTCTTCCTTAGAGCTCATCTTTTACACGCAACTTCTCCACCCCCCCCCCCCTTCCGTGCCTCTGTGTCTCAGTTCGAAGCTTCCTTCTCTTCCTGTCCAACCCAGAGTATCCAATGCACCAGGCTCAATCCTAATCCTCGGCTTGGCCCACTCTGATTTCAACTTGCCCATTCACGCGTTCCCCTTGCGGCACCCCCGGTAGAACTCCCTCCAACGTCCTCTTCGACGATCAAATGGCTGTGTGCAGTTGTGAGTGCCTGTTAAGCCGGTCGTTGTCCGACTCGCCATGGTCTCGTTTGCGAAATGGATGCCCAGTCTTGAAAAGAAACGTTCCGCTGCTCCCGAGCTTCTCTGCCCGTGGAGTTTTTTTTTTTTCTTTTCAGTTTTGTCGTTTATTCTGGAACTCGAACTCGATCTTTGATATTTTTTTTTCTTTTGCTTTCTTTTTCTTGTTGACGGCCCCTGCGGCGGCATCGCATTTACTGCAGCATTCGAGTCGTACCGTGATCTGTCACGACACTTCGCCTATCGAGGCTTCTCGAAAGTAAGCTGTCGGGAATTCATAAAATTCTTGCCTTCAGACTTGTTTCTTCCACTGTTCGTATGTCGACGCAGGGGCAGCGCCAGTGGGGGGGGGGGGGGGGTCACGGGGGGGGCGGTCTGGAGCCCCCGCAAAGTTTTAGCCTGCCCCCCCCCCCCCCCGTCCCCTGCCCCGCAAGAGCAAACATAGTCTAAATACAACACGTATTGCCTTCCTGCACCTGCACCCCCCCTGAAGGAACTCGCTTGTCGTAGGTACCCCCCCCCCCACCCCCTGTAAAAAAAAATCCCGGCGCCGCCCCTGCGTCGACGAAGGAAACATTTCAGCATCGTTGTCGTGTAGTTAGCCAAGCCTTCTCCGGTAGCCGCTGCTGGGTGATTTCAGTAGCGTCTCGATTAAACACGGGGCTATAAAGAATGGTAATTTGCCGCATGCATATGCTATACTGTTGCAGTGTTCTGAACGACACCTGAATAGTCAAAGTATGGCATTTTTGTCAGTTTTTGTCTACATGCGCGTTCAACGAAACTTCAGGTGTACAGACTAGCCTCCTGTGAATATTATCGCATCTTGGAAGCCATTTTTCTCGTGCACTGACATGCTTTCCTGAACCAAGTCTTTCTTACATATTTACTTTTGCAGTCCTAATTCCCTTTTGTTTGAAGTCCTCACTTCAATTTACGAGGTATCACTAGGAAGGCGGAATAGAGAACTGGCGAGCACATTACCGTGGAATTAGGAGTTCCTAGAGAGGTACCGTTGCAAACGCGAGTCCATACTTCGCCGCACATCCTTAACTTCCCCGTACAGCACTGATGCAAATTCAGATCGACGGCAGCACAACCAACGAAAAGACGGCACTCCACCCGGAAGTTTCCAGGAACCGCATTTTCCTATGCGCTGCAGCTTTCTGCTGGCGCATGCTGTTAACACAGTAGGCGAACAGGAAGAAAACAGCGGACTCGGCGCTGCATAATGAAAGCGCGCTTTGTTCAGCTTCAAATAGTTGTTCTCCTAGAACGAACGGTGCTTCGATTCCTGCTTCAGTTCTATCGATAAAAGGGAGCAGGGGCCAAATAAACCTTCTGCCTAGTCCGGGCCTCTTCTGCAGCTTTCGGTAAAATCGCAAAGTGTTTTGTTCGCGAACATTTGTAGGAAGTCTTCCGTATATGGCAGTGCCAGCGGTGTATGCGGTAGAACGGACGCTTCTACGATTCGTACGTAAGATACGTCTCGTCGTCTTATCTGCATACCGAACGGCTGCGCAACCAATTCGTTCGTTCGATGAAGGCCTGTTTAGATTCTGCGCGTCCCTCTTATAGCGACGTCAGGAACCAGCTCGCTATTGCATACACGACGGAAAATGTCTCAGCCACGTGGTTCGAGAGTTCTGTGTGCGTGCTGCTTCGAAGAGAATTGAAATGCTGTTGTGACACGCACACTCTAGGACACAAGAACGGCACATAGGCACAGCGCTACACTGTGTGTTCTCGTATCCTCGTAGGAATGCGCCGCAGTAGTTGATTCTTGATGCCGTATCTACAAGCCCGCATAGCGACGCTGTTACGAAGCAGGAGCGTGTTCCGCTGAGAAAAGCGAATGTGGATATGAGGGTAATATCGACGACGGCAACATTCTAAATTCGTACGGGGAGAGCAAAACGACTGTCATCACACAGTTTGCAGCTGGAAGCGGAAGAGCATACTTTATATTATACTTTAGCGATGAAAGTTGTGTTGCGTAGACAAGAACCTGCCCGCGTACTCGTTGAACTTCGCGAAAGAAAGAAAAAAAGTCACAGTTTTGCCGCAACGGCGAAGCAATGAATGCGATAGCAACAAATTGGAATGTAACGCGAAGAACGGAAACCAGCTCGAAATTTCCAGGGCGTCGCTCAAGCGCAAAGGACGCACGAAAAGAACACGCACAGGCCGAGCGTGAACTATGATGCGTCACAGCTCGACACTTGAAGCGCACTGCTCAAACATAAAGCAAGACCCACGAAACGAACGAACAGGTACACACAGGACGAGCGTGAACTAACTGTCCCAGTTGTTACTTATTTGTGTTTGAACAGCACGCTCCTTTCGCAAACGCGGCCGCTGCAGCGAGCGAAGTAACCTCCATACGCTCTGTGACTTCAGCGCGGACATCGCGGGGAAAGCACATGACAGACAACCCCCCACTCCACGACCTGCTATATAACTGCTATCGCAATAAAAGGAAACACTAAAGGAAGCCCTTGAGCAAACTTAGGTGGTGCTGGTGATGGAAAAAGCAAGGAATATTTTAGAACATGCTTTCTTTAGTAACATGAACATGTTGGTCAAGCGAAGCTGTCTGAACTATGTTGCCTATACAAGATATTTCCCTACACACAAGCATCTATGTCCCGTCTGTCCCTCCAATAAATCTATTTTATAAATATATTTTTGCGCAGCATGGCCGTCTAATTTCTTAGCTCTGCTTATATGATGTCAACACTAAACAGAAAAATTTGGCAGATCCCACTCATTCTGGGAGTCGATGTCAGCGAAGCAGTAGGCAAGTAGTGGCTTATACCGAATTTTTTTTTATTGCTTTCACTCAAGCGTTGCGAGTTAGACCGACTTCTTTGTGCATATTGAATAATTATGGTATATCATGGGCAGGCCCGTAGCGAGGAATTTTTTTCGGGGTGGTGGGTAGGGGAGATTTTGCTGAAGACCTTGCTATTTATAGGAAAGCCCCTATTTTGAGGAAAGTATCTATATGAGGAAGAAACTATGTGGCGGGAAGGGCCTCCGAAGGCCCTCTCCCCCCCCCTCTCCCCCCCTCTCCCAGGCTACGGGATTGACCGTAGTCTTACCAGACACGTCGACTGCGCCGACGCCCAAAGGGTATCCTATGGTCCGAGGTCAAGACACTACTTACCTTAGAGCCACCGTGCTTAGAGCACAGATGTCAGTTTTATCGAAATGAACGGCAGGCTACGGTGCGACGATGTGCACATCATAAGAAGCGGTTTTTGCCTTATTCCTCCGCATTGAGCAATGGTTGACCCTAGCTTGGCCAGTCATAGGAGTTAATGTAATGTTTATTACATTCTTACAAATGGCGATAGCGAACACTGAAACCACAGTTGACGTTGCCGCAATATGAAGCTATTATATGGTCTTTTTTTCGTAAGCAGTTTCAAGCACCGGAGTAGCTCTGTGGATGAATACTTGACTCAGGCCCGTAGCCATGAATTCTTTTCAGGAGGGGGAGGGCACTTGCTGAAGAACTTGACTTTTTTTAGAAAAACAGCTATTTTCATTGCTTCTTTTCGGTAAAACGCCCCCCTCCATCAGAATATCGGAGGGGGGCCCGGGCCCCTATGGCAACCCCCCCCCCCCCTGGCTACGGGCCTGCTTGACTGCCCCGCAAAATGCCTGGGTTCGATTGCGGCTGTAACCGTGATTTTCAATCTTTCCGTCCCTCTAATATTTCCCTCATCGAGAATGCTGCCGAAGCCTGTCCCGCTTTTTCTGCGACACAAGCTCCATAACGCGATCGCGCAAAGATTTTTCAAAGTCTGTTATCGCCGTTCCTGGGTTGATACAAACTGCGAATCACCTGTGGCTCATACCCACATTCCATGGACGGTGGTATACGGGTATGTGCCACACGTGAATGAAGGAAAGGGTTTCTTGACGTACGCGACAAGTATATCACGCCATTGATGTAATGACCTGTTCATAGTATTCGTCATACACTAATTCCCACCCATTCAAATTTTGGTATTTGTCAAGCTAAGGAGATGACCACGAGAGCGCAGAGACGTAGGCGGCCAGATAGATAGATACGTAGATAGAAACGGTCGAAGTGTCTGCAGACTGCTAAGAAATGTAAAAAAGACGCGAAGCAAGACAGATTGTGCGCGCTTTGTGATGCTCAACCGACAAATCTTTCCAGAAAAGTTTACATAGTTTGCCCTCATAAAGACTATACCGCAGGAATTTTAGTACGGTAACTAAACTAACAGCGTTAGAATCGGGTAGCCTCCGAGAATTTGTGTCCGCACTGGAGTCCGCGCATTGGTATATGCATGAACATACTGGAAGTCGCGAACACGCTGAACTTTCCGGGTTAAAGAAATGAAAATCAGTTAGAGATAGTATTTCAGGTCGAGTAGCAGACAGATGAGGTGTCTGCGATTCGCTCGCTATCCTTGAAGTTTAAAAAAAATAGTTGTGCTACATACGTAATATATTTAAGGATATGTAATGAAAGAAATAACGAAGGGTTAGGAAAAATAACGAAATGCAACGGAACGCAACATCCACAGAAGTATTTATTTAAAGAAATAAATACGTTTTTATTAGATCAACAGAAAAAGTGCGGGCGCACAAATGTGGCTGCCCCTGTTTGTTCTCTCAATAAGAGACACTATGGTGCACACCGGCCTCTCCGCTTCTGATCATGAAAAATTGCGCTCGCATGAGTCACGCCCGCTATATCCGGAAAAGAAGTACTTAGTCGCAGTTCATGCTACACGACAGCATTACATCCCAATAATAAAATAGCTCTCACTGTGCGGTAGCGAATAAGAAGTTAATGCTACTGAGAAAGCTTTAGTTGCTTTGTTTTTTTTTCTTATTGAAGTATGAAATATGGATACCTACAGGAATCTGACCGTTCAGACATCGTGCGAATTACGATGCTTATAACGTTTATCACCGGTTGCTAAAACAATCCCTAAATAATCTGGCGCAGCGCTACGGTCCGTAGCGATGTGCTATTTAACTGGCGCTGCAAAGTGCTTGACGAATGTTGTAAGCGAGGGCTGCGTTCGACCGTCCCTCTTGCAATACCAGAGAGCTTAGCGAGTTTTCGACCTTTACGCACCACCTTTTCGCGGGCCCCATTTTTGGCACGAGGTGACGGTTAAAGGGCAGGCCACACACACAAAAAAAATAAAAGAAACCACGCGCGGCAATCTTATTCTATCGCTGAGCCGCGGTGGGGGCCCTAAGTGATCACAGAAAAACGAAAATTGCAAAAGAAATCGAACGTCTCTTTCCTTCTGTTTCTTCTTGGTTATTCTGTTCTTCATACACTAGCAGGTACAATGCGGTATAAAGCTTCAGGTTACCCAAATGTCTAAGTTCACAACGTAAAAAGGGATAAATGTAAAGACATCCGAAACGAGGAAAAAGTCTGATGTCTTCTTCAGCATGTTAGGCACGTCCCGCTTGCTGCCCGCAGCAACCGGGCGCAACAAAGGTGGCGAGCGAGGAAAGAAGGAAGCGTAGGCTCTCGACTTTCTTAGTGCTAACCCACGGTCTTATACAACAGTACCACTACTTTTTTTTTGTAGACACTTCTATCACTTAGGGTCCCGTTTAGAGCTTCTATAGTCCGCCCACTCCCATCTCCCCAATAATCTTTCAGTTGTTGCACACCACGCTACGCTGGATATCTTCTTTAGGTGATTGGCGCAGCGAGCGAGGGAAGAAATACACAGAGAAGATAACGGAAGGTCGAGAAAAGAGGATTGAAGGGAGGGAACTCTTGGAACCAAGAAGTGGTGCCCGCCAGCGTAGGGATCGAAGCGAATGTGTTCGGATAAAAGCTGTTCTTGCGGTCTTGCGCGGTTGGCCGATAGAAGACGAACAACGGACGGAGCACGCGCTGTGTAGGGGTAGGCCGCTCGGGCCGAGATGACTTGGGGAGAGGCCGCATCTGTCAGTCCATTGTGGACGGGAGATGGACGATAAGAGGCCGCGAATTGGTCCATACTCTTGAAAGCAAAATGTTGATGGCCGAGACAAAAATATATAGAGAAAAAGGAAATACCTTTTGATTGAAACGGTGAAGAAGAAAACAACGGCAGTCGCCTTGCTGTGATGATGTCTATTATTTTCCTATAGCAATAAGTAGTTAAGAAGCACCCCACATTCATAAGATTGCTTAGTGTTGCTTCTTTTCGTTCTCTATTTGTTCACCTGTCGTTGTAGTTTAGCGTCTAAGTTGTCACGCTACTAATCTCGAGGACGCGGGTTTGAGTTCCGGCCATGTGACAACCGCATTTTGATAAGGGCGAAGTGCAAGAACACACTTAAGCCTGCGTTGAGGAACCCCAGGTAGTCAAAATTTATTCAGTGCGCCTACTACGGCGTGATTTATAATCATATGGCGGTTTTCGTACGTGACACCCCAGAATCTGACTCTTTTTTTTCTGGTGTTTTTCTACTTGTTGCTCACAAACGTTCAGTCACAATTCACGCACCCTGTCAGATAGAATTCGTTTGCTTAACGTCGAGATTAAAATATGCAAAATTTGCACCCAGCAACAGCCGTGCGATGATTTATTAACTTGAAGAATACTTGAACATCTTCCAGCACAAGTTATATATTGCTTTTGTGCCATTTTCGTGGCGCACACCGTGTAGAAAATGTTAACGTACTTACTGTTTCCCAATATCGCGATTTCCCGCGGTATTACTCAACCGTTAGCAGCATCACGTTAACGCTGCGCAAACAGGCTTATGTCAGCCACTTGCCTCACCTCACACTTACGTGCTTGCATCACACTAACTTCTGCGCTGCTCTCGCTTCACGCAAGAAAATTAAAGCTTTATTTTCCTTCGTGGAAATTCTAAGTACCTCAGTGCACTCTGTGAGCAAGGGACACTGGTTTTCTGTTATTAATATTTGCTTGATTCGTTGACGCGGATGACGACGCGTGCACGAAATGAGTGATAAGAAGGGGACGATATAATTAAAATAACCAGCTCACAGATCGGACGTTAAGACTTCCTATAGCGTCGACGTCTACTGAGTACAAACTTTCACAGTACAAATATGGTTCTTTCTATTTTTACTTATATTTTATACTCGGGAAGAGGTAATGAAAGGTAAACATATTGCGATGACTGCATGCATAATAAGATGAAAAGAATAACGCTATATCACATTAAGAGCTAGTGCTGAGGTTTCAATTAATTTGACGTGACACACTTTCTGTTATTTCAAGGCAATTCACTGTTATTGCTATCATTGCTGCGTAAGCATCGAAGACGTCATATTAAGTTTCGTTTACTTTCAGGCTACGAATAGTGTGCATAAAATGAGAATGACGCTACGATCGCGCTGGCTTCTAGAAATGTTGATCTGACCATTGCTTTCGTAACAGCAAGTAACAGATGGCCTGAAAACATTTCTTTCATAATTACCACACTACAGTTACAAGACTACAAATAATGCCCCTATACCTTCCTTGGCTTTGTTGTCAGTTTCAACGTGAGAGCGTTGAAAAGCTCGTTTCGCAGAAATTGCGGTGTCGGCATCGGCGTCGTTGGTTATGAGCGAAAAATCATCATCTTGTCCTCCACCGAAAAATCGCGAAAGATGCAAAGAAAACAAATAATGAAAAATATTCGATCCGAGTGAGAATCAAACCCAGGCCATCTGCGTGGCAAGCAGGTGTTCTACCACAGAGCCACGCCATTGCTTGTAACTGCTCCGGAAAAAAGAACACTATATGAATTTCATGTAGTGAAAGGAGTCTCCTTACCTCATGTAAAGCGTAGAACCGCGCCAGGCGTCGAAAGATGTGAATTGCGCAACGAGTGGGTGTTTTAAAGGCCCACCCATTACTAATCGCTCAGGCATGTTTAATCATCATCAGCTGCAAAATCATCAACAAAGTGAGCAGCTGCGTAGGTTCGCTTGTTGCCTTACGGACGTGTGGGGCCCTCTCGCTGATTCTCAAAAGGAACAATTACGGCGCAGCGGGCACTTAACAACTGTACTTGCAGTAGGCATTCTAGGATAGTTTGAAGCGACCAATGTTACGTGCACAGCTGTTCGTTTACTTACGGTGTGGTTGAGGCATGCACCGAGAACCGTAGCTCAGCTAGCAACTGAGAAGTTGATGCACACGGGGCCAGATTACGCTATTGCGTTCTACTCTTGAAGGCGAAGCTCAAGCGTCCTCCAAGTTTTGTGAGGATGTCTCCTCCTGTCTGCCCCCTAATCTTTTTTAGTTACGCGCTACATTTCACGTCATTCAGCTAGTACGAACTTGACCAATAAAACGTGATTGAGCCCTCATCCATTACCCTCGTTTCGTTCATTCTACGCCAGTGTTTCTGACATTTTCTCACTCTAAATTAGTTATATTCTTCTGAACATCCTTTACAGAAAAACACGAAATGTATATTTATTCACTTTTCTCACTTTTCGTCTGAAAATTTGGACAGAAAGCAGGAAGACTATACTTAAAGCAGGACGGGCTATATAACTGCCGACTTTTATGAAAGGCACCTTAACCAGTTTTGTTTCTGCGCTCGTGTTGTCTCTTTCACTGCCATTCGTTGTCCCTTTCAATGCCTTCGTGCGCTTTTAACTATAGTCTCCCAAACGTAGTATTCTACATTGCGTAGCACTGTATTCTTTTGGTTTGGTACGTGACTGCCAGTAACGATCGCCGAGCTTTCCCTCCAGTAAAGACATGACGTTTACTAAGACGAATGTTGGAAACTTAGCATTAGGCGGGTACCGAAAAAACAACAGCACTTGAATGCAGTACAGGGCGGGCATAAACCGAGCTTATTATGAAATGCGGGAAAGTAGGAACGAAAGTCAGTTCCACGAATGAATATTGCCACGCCCACTTCTTGTTTTATTTGATGTATTCGGGTTGGACCAGCAAAGACGGTTATCAACGATCGACACTGTCCGCGAAGCAGTGTTCGAGAAGCTTCGCGATTTTAGTAGATGGTTTTGCTAAGATTGCGCGCCGCACGCGAATGTTCCAGCTTTGTCTAGAGATAACGCCGCCACCAGCGATATCGCTGGAAAGTTCGACAGCGCCTGTATAAAAGCCAACGCGCTTGACTGCTTGTCAGTTGATCGACGGTTGACGCTCTGCTCGCCGCTATCAGTGTATTGCTGTAGTTTGACTTTCAGTTTCCCGGCCACAAGTTCGACCAAATAAACAGTTTCATCTCGGACGTGCTGACTGCTGTCTTCGTCGACGTCACGACCACGTGACAATATGAATGAAAATTTAATGATAGGCTAAGTTCTTAGTTACCTGGAAGTTTTTAAGGAATGACCGTCATAACTATTATACTATAGGTATGATCGTTGCCTTCTTTACCAGTGTTCGGTGTGATTCGCCCGATAAAAAAGACAAGAGAAGTGACAATGACCGATCGAAGACGACATTAATATAATGAGAACTTCTTTTATAATGAGATTCTGATGCTTGACAGCACTACCACCGTAACACTATTAACCACTCTATTTTATATATTCATATAATTATAAGAAGTTAGCACTATCTGTAGCAGGCAATGCGTTACGCGGGGACCGAATTCCCTAGCAGCCGGCTTGTGTAGTCACAGCATCGTATATGTTTTCGTGTTGACTTTAGTTTTGTGTATCTATTTCAGCAAATCTTAGGCGTTTTCCGCTAGCAAAAGAAAAGAACTATAAATGTGTTTCGGTTACAAAAAGCGAGAGCGTAAATATGAAAAATTCTATACTCACGCGAGTGTTTAGCAAGTTGTCTATTGAATGTATGTAGCTCATCCGACGTCGACTTCATTAAACTTGAGTGGAGGAGTGTTAAAATCCGGATCAAAACGAAGCAGAAACGTATGTCCCTAGGACGTTGTCGGCGTCCCCGTAATTAAACAATAATCAGTAATTTTATATGTGCACGATAAGCAATCTAATATGCAGCAGGTAGCTAAACCAATAGGCCGAAAATTAATCTCATATGGCCTGCTTTCTTTTTTTGGGGGGGGGGGGGGGAGGAGAGAGGAGGGCATAGGGAGGTTGTTTTATCAAGGGTTTGTCAAGGGTTTATCAAGTCATTCATATTGTGTGAAACGATTGACTGTCACAACTCTTGCCAATGGACATGTCAGAGCTCCAAATTTTGCTTTTATGTTAATCCCGGCAGCGCCTTCGACTTTGCACAGCGATAAGAGATTTCGCGCGCGCTCTCACACACGCACACACACACGCACACACGCACATACACGCACACACGCACGCACACACACACACACACACACACACACACACACACACACACACACACACACACACACACACACACACACACACACAGGCGCGCGCGCGCGTGCACCAACCTGCTTTTACTTGTAAGGCAGAGAAGTACTACATCAAAATGGTGGTTGGATGTCACGTGCAGAAGCAAATCGATATCAAAAGACGCTTGCGAGATTTACTGCGCAAAAAGAAATAAAACAATAAATAACTGTGAACTGGTACGTTGGCTAGCTTTAGGTGCTGTCAGGCCTCACTCTGAAACCCGATAACCGGCTGCCGAGACAATGTTTAGGCTGATCGATTACTCTGAAAAACAAGATAAAAAATTCCGGCGGTGGAACAAAGCGAGCAAGCGTGGTGCCGCTTCATGCTACACTTGATGTTCTGAAAAAAATTTTAAACCGATAGATTTCGAAGCTATTTTCTATCTTTCCTCATCTTTCACGGTTCTTTTATCGCTCCAACAAAAACGCGCCAGCTAGAGTGACCTCAAAAGTCTCGGCACTCTTTTGTAAACACCAGAAGTCTCGGATAGCTCTTTACCAGAAATGATGGATTGCGGGCATGCGAGATAACTCTGTTCTTGCTTTCTTATAACCTTGGTCTTACGAACAGCATCCAGCACTTGAGGGCCACCTTACATTTGCCGTTCCTTGGTTTGGTATTATGTTGTCTTCGTCGCTGTTGGGCCTGTTGTTGTTCTTGTTGTCAACAACATGGAACCTTCGATTTTCTGTCAAGATTTTTCAAATGCGGAATATCAGCATAGAATTTTTTGCAGTAGGGTTAAACCAGTAGTTAGAATTTAAATCATGCTAATGTGCACCTATGCGGCATGTGTCATGCGCAATATTTCATTTTTATTTAGGACAAAAAGTCAATTATCCAATCCCTCAGAAATTGTTTCTTGTTTCTTCTTACCTCTATCAGTTGCCGTATAAATCATTACGGTGGCTTGTTGGGCAAATTCGTACATAGTTCTTCGTGAGAAAATGCCAGCAGTACCAAAAGAAAGCAGAAGAAACTGAGCCCAGAAAAAAAAGAGAGACAGAAACACAGAAAGAGCATTAAATTATTGAAGCGTTTTTGAGATCCACAAAATTGTTCCTGATAAGTGTGTGAGTGCGCCATCTGTGTTTTTGAATGACAAGGAGGTCCGGTTTCTTGACATTGATCGGTGATAGGGTGCCTTTCAGTGTGATCACGGTTGTTGCTGCGCATGCTCATATAGGTTTTTTGTTCGCGTCTTTATGGAATTTAAGTCAGTTGATAGTCCAGCATCCTTCCTGTTCCTGTTTCTTTTTGCTTGTCTCAGTTTCTTCTGCTTTCTTTTGGTGCTGCTGGCATATCCTCACGTAGAAATCACTACTGCGCGTCTTTCTGAATTTGCGAAAGGCCCCTCGATTTTTCCTGATTGATCTACTTCCTTGCGAATATCTGCTTTTGCACTCAAGTGACCATCGCCTTAAACACGCCGGACGCTCAAAGGCGCCATTAAAGATCATAGTCCTCTTGACATCCATTATAGGACTAGTACAGTTTTTTCATACAGAACACTTATAGCCACTAATATATGCAATGTTCCACCTACCTGTCTATACAAGATGCCGAAACGGTGTGGTGGTGTCTGGCTGAGTGCGATGAAACGCAGTAAGTCTGAGTGCGATGGAACACACAAAGATGCGAAAAGATTGCCTTTTATATACAATATTTACACTTCATACATATACACCATTTCCAGCCGGAGCAATGTTCGTAATAGACCGCAGCGAATAAATGCACCTCTCTTCTGGACCCTGACATTTGTGCACGAACGTGCGTGACCGCAATAAGTCCATGATCTGGAGTTCCTGATTCAGCGCAATACGATAAATGAGCCACTTCAAACGCATTAGCCCTCCGACACTTTTTTTTAATTGGAATGGGCTACTCGATCACACAATGCATGCACACGAACACACAAATACACGAATAAGTGAGCACGAAGCGTAGTAATTAACGCCGTTTCGACGTAGCTTCAACCACACAGAAACGCGGACACAGTTCACAATTGCTGCGGGGACGCGCTTTCACTTGGCATAGTTTTTCTTTCAAGAGTTTCGTAGAGTTCACGAATACGTTTCATGGTGTGCGCTTCGTTTCCAAGCGAGGAGCGACGACGGTACAGTAGATGCTGCGAGGGTGCGGCAATAGTGAAGCTCGAGAAATGGGTTTAAAACTCCCTATTTCAGCACGGTTCGTACGGGAGTTTGTACGGCAGCCTCGCAACTCAAGCTGCCAACGATGATCACAGGCCCGGAGTTGAGCGTTGCATGTTTAACCTGCTGTTTCACAAAAACACTTGGACTCCCGTATTTTCCTTTTCAGTGACGCTGCGCATTTTCTCCGTACATCCTAAACGGTGGCAACGATCTCTGTTGACACGTGAAGCAAACACAGCGCGTCTTTCCCTGTTTTGGTTTGCTGCACGAATATGTGTAACAACCTTTTTCAGTTGACTGCTGGGCTCATTCAGCCATGCTTCCAGAAAAGGATCCCACCGTGTTCCTTCTTACGAGCAGGGCTTCTTAAATGGTTTTCCCTGGGCTTTCACGGAATGGTGCCTTCAGGAGTTAGTATGATCCGGCGTAGCCCCGAGAAGTAATGACAATGCTCCCGACATCTTCTCATCACTCGACACTTGATTTTCAATGCATTTGTTGGGCGTCCTGACCCAGAAGAATGATGTAGCGGACACTGAGGCGTCTTGCGCTTCGGAAAACTTTCTCGAACGATCAGTGTTGACTAGCCTGCTGTAATCTTCGAAAACGGCTTCAGTGCGATTACGGTCACAGTGACATTGTGTGGGACCACAGCCGATTCATGGTCTTCTGGTCCACGCTGCTCACGCTTTCCGAGTTGAGCGAGTTGAGCGCGTGAAAAAAACTCACGTCGGACCCAGGGAGTATCACTCACGAGCTCGGTTTGTCTGTTGTTGCCAGACTCTCTTGTTTAGAAGGCACTTGAGGCAGAAGATCCCTGCAGACAAGGATGCTCGGCCATCGCGAGGGGGACGTACTGATTTTAAGTGTAGAGTGACGTGGCATCCTCGTGAGTTTCCGGTACATCCGAATGCCCATTTCAATAATACCTCTGAGTCACGTCAACCCAGACACTCGAACCTGAGTGGAAAAAAGGCATTTTAGAAGAAAATATTTAGATTGAGACATTTTTTCGTTACCTTCGCTATTCGTTGTGTATCCTGGCGTATGTTTTCTAATTTAGCTTAATCGGATACTTAATATAACGTGTTTGGTGTGTGTGATGCTGCACGTGATAATGTTTGTTTAAAATTACTTCCGTAGATATTGAAAGAGACAGTATTCTAAAAAAAACAGTCTGTCAATATACACAGCTTTAAACTCCAAAGCAGAAGCAGTTGTTATCACGGCTTACTTTAGTGTATATCATGTATTGCGCGGTCAGTTCGAGAGTGCACTTTAAGAGCAATAAATGAGTCGTAAACTGCGGTTATGGAGGGAGCACTGCCCGAAACGCTTGCGTAGAACAAAAGGTAAAAATTTATTTCTAACCCTTTATAAATTAGTTACCTACTAGTGTTTTGCTCTAGTAAAAAATACACATAATATTTTAGGGGCACCGTTTATGTCAGCTCTTTGCAAATTAATCCTCGCGTTAGCCCCCTCTCCCCTCCCCCTCCTTTTTTTCTTTCGTGTCCCTGCTTTTTGTCCGCGCTCTTCCTTCCATCCTTTTTCCCCCTTTCCCCCTTTTAGCTTGCACACGACAGTGACAAACGGACATTATTATTATTATTATTATTATTATTATTATTATTATTATTATTATTATTATTATTATTATTATTATTATTATTAAATGTAGCGATGTTTGACCCCGAACGCTCTATATAGCATGATAACCAGCCATTACTTACCCTGTATAATACACGTATAGACTTGCTTCTGGCACTGTTTCCTATGTAGTAGGATCCAGTTTGCACATTGACGATAGCTGCAAATCAAAATGCTTGTTTCAAAAATCTGTTTGCTAGTCAGCGGTATCTCATCTGACTGATATATTATGTCCGATCAACTAGTCTGGGCGTCAGGTAAGATAAATTGCGTGGTCCTTCAATACATACAGTTATTGCGAGAAAGAGTAAAGACGGCGTGAATTGTGTTTGATGCCCAAGTTTACTCCCATTAGGCATTTGACAAATAAAATGTGCGCGTCTCGTTTACAATCACGTGGGTTCCATTTGACGTACAAAGGTGCACTTAACACATTTCCTACAATATAATTTTGCATCCGCTAAAATACTACATACTTTAGACAACTTTGCTTGTCGAATTTACGGAAATTCATTCTAGTGTCATTCAAGTCGCATTCCTTGTGACATTCGTCGGTAATTTTTTTCTTTGTTTACTTAAACAACCTACGATTCCTCAATAAATGCGCATGAATATTAGTCACGTAGCAATAACGCTGTCTTTGGGATTCCCCCACAATCTTAGACCTCTTTTATTCCTTTCAACAGTCGCTTATTCGTGATAGGCTCGAACTGCCAAACAAGAAAAAAAGAAATCCAAAAGCTGCATATTCCTCAAAGGAAGACAGTCAACTGCACATCTATCTTGAGGTCACGTGGCTGTCACTGGAACAAATATCACTTGCTGAATACCGTCCATGCTTGGAAATGCTCTACTTATACGTGAAGAACGTTGATTTTGGTTAATTGACACTATCTCTCTTGAATTACTTGATGTGCTCCCCACGTTGCATCTACTGTAGTAACATAGCGTCACAGAGGCTTATGACCTTCCTCCGCCGCGGTGGTATAGTGGTTTTGGTGTTTGACTGCTGACCCCAAGGTCGCGGGATCGAATCTCGGGCGCGGCGTCCGCATTTCGATGGAGGAAAAGTGTTAGAGGATCGTGTGCCTAGATTTAGCAGCAACTTAAAGAACCCCAGGTGGTCGAAATTCCCAGAACGTAACGTTAATAATTGTTGTAGTTTTACGTCCCAAAATCGCGATATGAATATGAGAGACGTCGTAGTGCGTCTCTTCGTAATCATATATCGTCTCTGATAATCATATCGCGATTTTGGGACGTAAAACAACAACAATTATTAGACGTTACGCTCTTCGTGCGAAGCGAATGTGATCGCTACCGAGCAAGGACTCACGGAATACCTCCTTTCCGCTGTTCGTGGGGAGCACGTCTGGATATCAGAAGTCCACGATCTTCTGGCGGCAGAAATACGGCGTGTGGTTGGTGTCGTTTGTTATGTAGTCGACGTGTAGAGGTGGCTTGACCGGTGACGTGTCCAGCGCAGTCGAGTGGAGCTCGTGATTTTCGGTGGAGTTGAAGGTGGTCATGCTAACCGATCCATCGCAGGAGCGAGAAAGCCTGCAAAGCCGCGAGCGAAATTATATTATTTCCGCCTTCTCGAGGCGTGCTGTATAGCTACAGCCAAGACTCGGCTGCGCACACACCTCGCCGTGCCAAGCGCACGCCTGCACAACAACGCTGAGGTTACACGGCGCAAAGAGCCCCCTTCTCTAAAAACCGTTCGTCATCTCCAACTCTTTATCAATGAGAGTTATCGGAGCAGATTTCGATTCTGCACGCGGTTAGTTAGGAACTGCACGCGCAGCTATGTGAGTTATATCAAGGCAGCATTATGACTTATGACATATATTCGTGTTAAGAATATTCTGTTTTGTCTGTAGTTGACAAGCAATACGTTGGCATGCAATGATTCCACACGTTGAAGATATAGCCAATGATATCTTTGTATAACACACAGCGGTCGAAAGAATCTGAAACTCAGTCAAGGACGGCATAAGGTACAGTGGAATAATAAACGAAGTGAAATTGAAGTGAGAGGGAAGGAATGAGGGGGAGGGGAAAGGGAAAGTTGGTCCCATGTAACGTAGGAATAATTGAGGCATAAGTTCGTTCGCGATTTTGTGAATAATTACACACACACAAAAAAAGAAACTCGCTTACGCTTTTCCGTTCTGCACCACTTTATTGCCTGAAAGGAAATATGAACTTTGTTGTAGCATACAATTAAAACGCACTGCAGGGAAGAAAAAAGCGCAGCGCCCATTTGCCAAATGGCAAAGTGTTACTTCACATGACACAGCTTCACCCTTTCAGTAGGAGCCCGTTTTGCTAGTTTTCTTAAAAATAAGCTACGAGCAGGAAATAAGCTACTCCGCGTCGCGCTGCAGGAAACTTTGTTCGTAGGAGACTCTTTAAAAGCCCTTATTTCATGTAGGCTCACTGTAGGGAGGAAAATATAGCATTCTGAAAAGGCCCACTCTGCATATCACATTTAAAAGAAACCTAACAAGATAACACTCAAGCGCGTAAACATTAAGGGGAAAAAAGACGCTTACCAACGTTGGCTTTTAAACGCTGCTTCTTCATCCGGTAGCGGGCAAGAATAACGAACAGCAACAGCAAGAAAATGGCGGAGAAGGTGACAGTGATCAGGATGATAATGAGGGAGTTGCTCTCTTCGCAGCTGCCCCAGTCACCATCTGAAAGCCGGAAAAAAATTAACAAAGTTAAAGAAGATACCAAGATGTCTGTTCTAGTGGAAACCACCGTTCTTGGAACACGACAGTAGCGGACGCTTTGTACTGGCAGTAACTCAACTGCTGCACGCAACAGCCGTGGACGCGATTGATAGAAACGTCTATTTTGCTTGAAGGGTGGGCGTCCGTCGTGATTCTTTTCTTGCCACTACGCAGCGAAAGCGCTTATAACGACAGAAAGTGGAGCGACTGGTAGGGATTCATTATGAAAGTATTTAAACCACGCGGGCGCGGGCAAAATAGAAGAGAGCTTAACACAAACACCGGCGTTATTAGAAGAGTGGAATCGTTCCAAAGACGTTCTCAAAGCAGTTACGCCGATTCTATGCAACATGCCAGAACAGCTTTAGGAGAGCCTACAGCGCTCCGTTACGTCTACGATTGTTAGGCAGAATTGTCTTACCAGCGCGTACTGTGCCTTCCTCTTTTTTGTTTCCATACCGTATCTCCGTCCTCTCCTTTTTTCTTAGGCTATTTCCTTTTTTAACCACGGAGCTGTTAAAGCTGGGCGCAAGGTGTGATCCGTGGACTGGAAAAACCACTAGTTGGCGGGTATGCGCCACAGGAATTGGGCAAGCGCCCCTACAGAGTACCAGAACTTATGGGAACCATGTGAATGCGTTGCTGGTGGGAAAGGGAAGTGAGTGTGAGGAGGAGAGAAAGAGGGTGAAGCGTAGCATAGCCATGTATAGTATAGTGTAGGAAGGGGGAGGGTTCGGAGGAGTGATGTGAGGCTGAGGAAGAGGGAAAGGAGGAGAGATAGAGGGTGATGCAACACAGCATACTCATCTATAGTATAGTATAGCAACGGGTCGGAGAGGGAAGTGAGGGTGAGGAGGAAGAAAGAGAGGATGGCAGAGGGTAAGTCATAGCATATACTTGTATAGTACAGTACAGAAAGGGTGTGGGAAAGGGAAGCAACGGCGAGGATGAGTGGTGCGAGGGTGAAGAGAACAGCAAGAGGGGAGAGGGTGAAGCATCTCATAACCTTGTATAGTATAGCATAGCAAGGGGGTGGAGAAGTGAGGGTGAGGATGTAGAGGAGGAGGGGAGGAGGTATAACATTGCATAGCCAGTATGGAGTGGTGTAGCAAGGTGGTAGGAAAGGGAAGTGAGCGTAAGGAGGAGTGAAATGAGCGTTAGGAGGAGGGAAAAAAGGAAAGGGAAACGCCACCAGCTACGCTGTTTCCTCAGTCCTCGCACCACTTGTGCGTAGGTGCTCCAATTTTTTTTCGGTTCGAAGAACCTTCGGAGCTCGGCTTGTCGGCCTCTAATGTCGTCACGGTGTCATGTAGTCACTGCCCACCGTAAAACCAGTATGCGCCACGAAAATTGGGATTGGGTAAATCCCACGACTCGCCACCGGTCCACTTAAAATGGAGAAGGCAACGGTTAGCCCAACAAATAGCCGACGACGGTAGTGGAGCCGAAACACCCTTCCCTACATGCCGTAGGGAACTGAAACCGGGCATGTAGGGAAGACGAAGAAGAAGCACTGAAGGGCTGAACTGAAACCGGGGATGTAGGGAAGAAGAACAGGAAGAAGAAGAAAAAGAAGAAGAACGAGAAGCAGCAGAAGAAAAAGCTGAAGAAGAAGAAGCACCTTAGCGTAAGCTGCATTCCGACGCAGCTTTCCGATGACGCTATTGGAGCGGAAATACCCTTCCCTACATGCCCGGTTTCAGGCTTGGCCCCACTAGTGCCTCATCAAAGAAATCACTGCTTGCTTCGCACTTCCCCAGGTTTCACGTTAGTGGAGCTGAAACACCCTTGCCTACGTGCATCGCACCTCCCCAGTTTTTTTTTTTCGGGCGTTTCGAGCGAGAGCGCGTGGTTCTTGTTTGTTTTTAGGAGACCACACATAACCCTCTTCTTTGTCTCCTTTAGTACTGTAATTATGTTTACGGGAGTAATAATAATTTCGCTCAAGGAAAATGGTAAGCCTTTCATATGGGGAAAAAGCTAGTAAATTTGAGTAAGGGCGGACGTGATACATTCCATAGCGCCATATCAAATAATGTCAGGCACTTAAATTTATAGGTCCTCGATTGTGTGCAACATTTTACGTACCGTGATGTAATGTGCCAT
Organism: Rhipicephalus sanguineus; assembly: GCF_013339695.2. Classification (NCBI taxonomy): domain Eukaryota; kingdom Metazoa; phylum Arthropoda; class Arachnida; order Ixodida; family Ixodidae; genus Rhipicephalus; species Rhipicephalus sanguineus. Next base: position 126,634,030 of record NC_051178.1, read on the forward strand.
CCCAGTAGCGGTCAGGGGTGTCGGCGCGCAGAAGCACCGGTTCCGAGCGTCCCATCTCGTTGACAGCGTACAGCACGAGCACGTAGTTCAGGCCCACGGGCACATCCTGCACCCAGAAGGCGGGTCTCTCCGAGCTCAGGTTTGCGAGAAGCCTGTGGCACGAGATGTCGTGAACTTCTAGGTTGTACAGTTGGCGCAGTGCGCCACCATCACTCGGGTCTTCTAGGCACTCAGCCAGAAACGCGTCCTCCGTCTGGTTGCTTAGCGTGCAGTTGTACGGAGCCTTGGGCGGTCCTGCGAAAAGCATATAGCATGCATGCATTAGCTCGTACACCCTTTTATGATGAGGCGCAAGTCCGCAAGGAATGGTATAAACGGGCGTGTTTTTGCTTATATTGAAATCCAGCATTATGTCGATCTTAAATGGGAAAAGATAGCTCAAAACGACAAGCGAAGGAACACACAGGACGCGTGTGACGAACAGTCAGGACAGCGCTCGTCCTGTGTGTTCCTTCGCTTGGGCATCGTCTCATTTTGCGTTGTTTTTCCCATTTACGAATGTGTCACCGTGCAACTAGCCCAACGAACCACAATTATGTCGACATGTCTCGTCTGATCGCTTATTGGGACCTATTAGGCCACGAAAGTATACACCCTTCCAGCCTTTTCTGTCAACTAAAATACGTCTTTTAATGCACCAACCTTCACTTAGTACGCCTAATCGAGCCCCCCCCCCCCCAAAAAAAAAAAAAAAAAATGTTTCTACGCCAATACTTCTGCAAACTTTGAACTCTAATCTCTTTTTAAAGGCCGGGAACATGAATTTAAGCCTAAATCAGAAATGAATAATTGAGTGAATAATAAAAAAAAAACAGCAGGAGATAATGAAAAAGAACGTCTATATGCCATTATTGCGAGAGAGAGAGAGAACAACTTTATGAAATGCCTGCAGAGATTATGAGGCTCCCTCCGCGCAGGGAGGACGAGCTTTCATCGCGACGCGGCCATTACGTCAGTCTCGTGCGTTGTGCTCTTCGAGGCCGTGCTCCCGAGCTACTCCCGTGGGTCCGAGAGGGCCGCGGCCCCCTTCCTGGGGCGCCGCCCCCCTTCTCCTCGGTTTCGCTCGGTCGCTGTCTCTCTAGAGCTGCCGAGACTATTGCGACAAGCGAAAAAAAAAATACTGGTGAGCCAAATGCATACACTTACTGTAAAGGGATCGAGAGAAGCGGGACATACGCGTTGAGAAGCAACGGAACTTCTTTGTTATGTTTATACGTAAATACGTGAACAAAGTTTCTGTCCACATAGATCGATTATGCAGCACGGATTACTGACAGACAATGTAGTGCCAGTGAGCGCACTTGTTTACGTAGTCAAGCCACATACGATTAACTTCAGTTTATAGAAATATGTAAAGCTCACAAGTACCATAACTAAATAGGAACTGCCCTTCAATCGCTTTTGAGACCTAATTCCTTATTGTCTCTTTTATTCTGGCTGGAATTCGACCACTGTGTGTGCGCTCCTACGTGTAAATCGTCAGTCTTTGTCAGTCCTCGATAATTCTTGACAATGCCCAGTCTCGATTCTCTTTTATGCTCACTTATTTACGCTTATTGTTTCTGCATTTGTGGTTCCCCTTTTCAGTACCTGTCCAGAACATATACCGTTGCTATTAGAATTGCAGATGCCACATATTGCCTTTTTTCGTACTTTTTCGCGCTTGTTTGTTGTTTTTAGAGCGTTTTTCTAGTCGCTCTCCTCACGTGGAAGTCAGAACCCTGCTCACCCTTTATGTAATGCTATCGGATCCTTAAAGCGAAAAATAAATGAAATGTAAAGGAATCGACCGAGTGTGATGCGCACACACACACAAAAAAAGTGTGATGTGCGCGCACATTTGCATGTAACAAGTCCATGAATATGTCGTCCGGGAATGATACTTCGGTAGCTCAAACAACTTAGAAAGATTGCTCCCTAGGAAACAGCGTGTAGGAAACAAGCTCTGTATCTTGTTTCTTCACCACTTTGTCCCCGTGTGTGTGCGCTGTAATATTTCGAAGATGCTCAAACAAGCCTTTGATCGCTTAAATTCCAACCTCGCGTTCGGTTTCCGTTCTATCTCTCGTCTTCCGCTTTATGCTTCTTTAATCAATCTTCATGGACACTTCTTACTGATGCGTCAGTGAGCAAAAACAAGTGTGGTCATTGTCTGGCCTTTCCGCACTCCCTTTGCTGAACGTAAACAGGGAGCACGGATCTTAATGTCTGCGTATGCATTGCGATATGCGCTCCGCTGTCGCTACGAAGACTCGCGTTTTTCAACTCCAACGCCAAGAAATGTTGCAGAAACGAACCTGAAAGGACGCGCAAACAGCGCAAATATCGAACGTCACAAAGAGTTACGCACGTGCTGCTCTTCATAAACTAAAAAAAGAAAGAAACTTGCCAGTTTCGTTTTTTAATAAATGTTTATAATTACGGTGCACACTTCGTGCAAGTTGTTCTTTTTATTTCGTATTTTCGAAGGATGGGTGGGAAGACGTAACGCCTGGCACAAACGTTTCGTGTTGTGATGATTGATTGCGGTGTCCTTTATTGCTTCTCACTCGCTTTTTTTATTTTTATGCCATTTTCACTGATTGTTTGCAGAGACAAAGACACACGTGCGCGTCCTATTTTTCCTTAGCGCTTTGTCGTCCCACTAAAAGCAGCAGAAACCATTAGGGTGACCCAGAAATCACAATCGCGAGAAACAAGCAATGGTACATGGCGGTTACGCCCCGCAGTGAAAACGACGCCGCTGGATAGCGACCTAAACGACATGCGACTGCCGGGAAATAATAATAATAAAAAAAACGAGTGCCAGACACGTGGCGTTTTAACTCGCGAAGTGGATTAAATTAGACAGAGTAAACACGTTCCGAGGTAATAAACGCGTATATCGAACGGATGAATGTTTAGATAAGTACAGATCAACTGGAAAGCAGAGATTAAACGTGAGCGCGTGCCCACCACTGTCAGCGGGCGATGCAGCAAAATAGCTTTCACTGTGAAAATCGCAGTTCCTGCGATGATTTCCTTGCTTAAAATATTGTTGGGGAGTAGAAAAGCAGGCACGCACGCAGCGCGCTGTTTGTCGCAATAAACCACGTCGATTTTCCGGCGACAGACGACAGATGCTGGTAAAAAAAATATAAATAGGGTTACGTTAGAACCGGTTTGCCAAGCCCTGCTCAACCGCGGGGACCGAATCCCAGCCGCGGCGGCAGCATCTTCGATGGAGGCTAACCCTCGTATTATAGAACGTCCCTTCACTCAACGCTCCACCTTGACTTGAGAAAGTCGATGGGAGCGCCGTTTCTAGGCGAAACAAATCACTGCATATCAGCGATTATCTGCAGCGATTCTTGAGAAGCACGGCGTCATTTTCGGTCGAACAGCGGCGCTGTGCTCGACTTGTTCAAGTGAAGGACGAAGTTCGAGTCGAGGAGCGTTTGTGAATACAGGGGTAAATGCTAGAGGCCCGTGTACTTAGAGATTTTTGCTGTAGCATCTGTTTGCAAACTTTAGAATGGATAAAGCGGATTGATTGATTGATTGATTGATTGATTGATTGATTGATTGATTGATTGATTGATTGATTGATTGATTGATTGATTGATTGATTGATTGATTGATTGATTGATTGATTGATTGATTGATTGATTGATATTGGAGTGGAAGAAATTGACTGACCTATGGGCACGATCTGGAAGCGGCAGGGTTCCCTCTGTCGCCCGATATCGTTCGTGGCCCAGCACAGGAGCGTGCCGTAGTCGTATCTGTCACGCGGCACGTACGACGCCACACTGTGGCTGCCCTCGGACACGAAGGTCTGAATCTCGTGGCGGCGCAGGCTGCCGTTGAAGGCCCACTGGAAGCTGACGGCCGACGGGTGCGCGTCTACGTCACACGACACCTGGAGCATTTCGTGCGCAGCAGCCGGGTACACGGTGCGCTGGTGAAAGCCGCACACTGGCGAGTCTGCCGAAGAGGAAGCAATGCAATCGGGAATGCAAGCGCCCGAGTCGTAACAGTAACGAAACGCCCACGTGTGAGTGAGCTCTTGCGTGTAAATGAGTCATAACGAGGCTGCACTTTTCGGTGCAGCTCACGCGTTCTCGTGAGCTGCGCCAGGCCTCTTGCTGACAAGTCTATTATACTGAGCCCCAAGCTAAAGATATGTTTGCTACGCGCATTTGAGTGGGCTTTGCTTACTTTACTCAACGTGCGGAGGATAGGTTGAGCAAGCTCAGTCAGTTAAATTCACTAATTGATTAATGTTGCTAAACTTTCAAAAACAACACTGAAGCTTTGAGTTACGCCACACTGGAGAAATGGGTACTATTTCTGAAATCCTTCTATTCCTTAATTTATACCTAAATGACAGATTGGAGTGGAGTTCAACTGCAGAAACATTTTCTTTTGGTTATACGCACATGAAACAAACCACAAATGTGCGTGCGTATCTGTTTATTGAGAAATGGTCATTTGAAACTTGTTGGGATAGCCGGCTTCAATGTAATAAACAACAATAACAACAGGTGTGTCTAGCAATCAAACCCACAACTTCGTCCTTAGATATTTTCGAGAAAATGAAATTTTCGTCCCCCACATTCTCATATCGAAACAGTGGTATCATGTGGCGCTCTTTGGCATCAGCTGCCCCTTGCACCAGTAAACACCATACATCATCCCAGTTGTATCACGCGCTCGCACAGTAAGAAGGCGAATACCCTGACATAAATACGCATTCATTTTAAAAACAGCGCAGCAAAACGAAGACACTATAGAAAGAAACAACGGGACGGGCGCTGACTCGCGACTGAAAAGTTTATTCGAAAAAACAGATACTTAAGTACAAAAAGACACGTGATATCGACACCCGAAAACTAGGGTGAAGCCAAACAAAGCATGTATATGCCACATGGACGCCGTCAACATGCGCGTGAGAACCGTCTAGTCACCAAATGATGCTTGCAGATAGCTCTGTTCACTTTGTGATAATGACACTGAAGGATGGCTAATGCAGGAAGCTTCCTCTTTACAAATGTGATATGCTTCGATAATTTCCCCGATGAGTCGATTTCTTATGACGGTGAATGATTGTACATTCTTCAAAGCATGACTCACAACCACATGCATTGCAATGCGCTTTGTTTGGCTTGACTCTAGTTTTCGGGTGTCAATATCACGTGTCTTTTCGTACTTAAGTATCTGTTTTTTCGAATAAACTTTTCAGTTGCGAGTCATCGCCCGTCCCGTTGTTTCTTCCTATACTGTCTTCGTTTTGCTGCGCTCTTTTTAAAATGAATACAAACCAACTTGCCCAAATTTCCGTTCTCATAAATACGCACTCTGTTTCGTAGCAGCACACGGAGCAGTGTTATTAGCCCTAGTCTACTAACGTGAAGCCTTAAAGTATACCAGCCGCAGCCACACGGATCGGCGACGGCCAGTACAAAGCAGAACACCATGGAATGCATGGGCACAATGGACGCAGCTTGGCCTCCGTTGCCAAAGTCGCAGCGACATGAAGATTGACAGTGCACATCGGCAAGCGTGAACCCTGAATTTCCGACTGACAAGTAGCCAGAAGAAGACAGATCAATCATCATAGTGCTTCAATCAACGTTAGATTCAACACTTCGCGCGTTCGTCGGCAGGCTGAAATCGCCATAGGCTGAGTCCGTACAGCAGGTACTGGATGTTCTATGTCCAGTACTTGCAAGCCTTCAGTAGGCACCATTACTCAACGATTTACGATGGAACGTGATACGCTTGAGGTCTTGTGTCTAGAACTATCGAACGCAGCAATGTAGTTTAAGCTCAGCACGTGTATATTTTTTGTATGTTCCCTTCTTTCTATATCTCTATCTTTTCATCCCTTAATCCCCTTCCCCCAGTGTAGGGTAGCAAACCGGACGCGCGTCTGGTTGACCTTCCTGCCTTTCCTTCCTCTCCCTCCTCCTCCTCCTCCTTAAAGTATACGTCGTTACATCAAGCTATGATGTAACTGTTACTTGAAATTACGTCACCACTTCGGTTGTGCATTGTCACATTCGATATCTCCAAGTAAAGGTGGTATTTTGATGAACGATTTTTTCATCGAATGATAGACGCCCAGGTGATGTGCGCCGATTTGACTCGCACATCGGATTGCTGCGTTGTGAACAGAGAATAGCCACTTACATTTTACCCTTAAATGGAGCTCGTTGCTGACCGACTCGCCTTCGCTGTTAGTGGCGACGCATGTGTAGCGCCCAGCGTTCAGACGCTGGATGGCCTGGAACACGAGCGACTGGTTGCTCGTGATCACCTTGGCCGCCGGGTCCGAGTGGACTTCCTGGCTGTCTTCGAAGCGCCACGTGACCTCGCTGACCCGAGGGTTTGCGTCGATGCTGCATTCCAGGTACACGTCCTGCCCCTCGTAGATCTCCTCCAGCCGCAGTCGCTTGCCGAGCTGAAGCGTAACAATGGGCTTGTCTGCGAGGTTCCGGAAAATGGCCGTTAGTATAACGTGCATGTCTACAAAGTGAAGAACACGGATACAAGAAGGTACTAGCAGCATGGACGTGACAAGCGCCTCTGTTCTTCGTAGTTGTAAACGATCGATGCCCGAATTAGCCCTACAGCGTGTACCACACATGTCATCGCTAAATTCACTTAATTAAATGTATACATATTGAGACATTAGCATTAGTTCTAAATACAAAACATATTTAGCGTGTTCGCTTAGACAAGAAAACTGGGATATCTCGACAACTTAACGCCTTGGTATAGAGGCATGCTGAAATAACACCGAAGCTGATCGCTTGTGATACGTGCCCAGGAAGCCTGAGGTAAATAACAAGCTGTCTTTCACATCTATAGTCCTTGTCTTTGACATCACTCTCTCTCTCACTCACTCACTCACTCACTCACTCACTCACTCACTCACTCACTCACTCACTCACTCACTCACTCACTCACTCACTCACTCACTCACTCACTCACTCACTCACTCACTCACTCACTCACTCACTCACTCACTCACTCACTCACTCACTCACTCACTCACTCACTCACTCACTCACTCACTCACACGCACAGGCGCGCACACACATTTTCCTGTTATTTCATGTTATTATTGTTTCGTTGCCATTCCATAGAAATGCACTTACAATGTACGTCAAGGCTGTACGTGGCTTCGAGGAAACTTCCTGCAATGCTAGGGTTTTCGGCCACGCATCGGAGTCGTTTTTCGTTGTCCTCTTTTCTGGGTGTGTACGTGACCACCGAGAAAACACGGTTTCCGATGAGCATCACCTATGTATCCGACAAATAAAAAACACAAGTTAGAACTTTACCAGTGGCCTCTCATTGTAAATACATACATACAATACACCACAGCGTTCACGTATCTTATGCCCGCACTGTACAATACAAAAAAAATGCTTTAGATATCTTTTATGCGTGAACGATCGCCTTGCTACTGCACACTCAAATAGATGCCGAGTGGTCATAAGGGAACACCCGCACACATGCAAAAAAAAGGTAAACTAAGTTCGTGCGATTTAACGAGCCTGTAAAAAACCTGGAGGACGCTTGAGCTTCGCCTTCAAGTGTAAAACGCGATAGAGTAATCGGGCCCCGTGCGCATCGCCTTCTCAATTGCTAGCCTTGCTTCGGTTCTCGATGCACGCCTCAACCGTACCGCAGGGAAACGGACGTCTGTGCGCGTAACATTGGCCGCTTCAAACTATCCTAGAATGCCTACTGCAAGTACAGTTGCGCAGTGCCCACTACGCCATAATTCTTCCTTTTTCGAATCAGTGAAAGGCCCACTACACGTCCGTAATGCAACACGCAACGCTACGCAGCTGCTCACTTTGTTGATGCTTTTTGCTAATGATAATGTTAAATATGTCTGGGCGCTTTGTAATGGGTGGGCCTTCAAAACACCCACTCGTCGCACAGTTCACATGTTTTGAGGCCTGGCGCGATTCTACGCTTCTGCCATGCAATATTACACGCGTTAAGGAGACTCCTCCCATAACATGACATTCATATAGTCCATCTTTCCGAAGCAGTTTCAAGCAATGGCGTGGCTCTGTGGTAGGACACCTGCTTGCCACGCAGAAGGCCTGGGTTCGATTCTCACTGGAGCCGAAGATTTTTATTACTTATTTTATTTCAATCATTCTCGATTTCTTGGTCACGGACAACGCTGATTTTTCGCTCACAACCAATGACGCCGACGCCAACACCGGGATTTCTACGAAACGAGCTCTTACACGCTATCATGTTAAAATAAAAGAACGGGCCTGGGTTAGTCGATTTGGGTGCGTGTCCACGTATGTATATGAATCTGAGAGCCCATGTCTCTTTAACTAATAGTAAACAAGCATTATTCATTCTTATCAGCTGTGCCGGCAGTGCTAAATGTGAGGTTAAATTTGTTAATGTAGCATCACCCTTGATCTCCTCATTTCGATTAGGTTTATAATCAGGTTTGTAGTTACTTCACTCACTAACACCCTTGTAGATGAATGGGTTTTTAAGTAAGCTTCAAGCAAAAGTGCACCTTCGGTTTTTCCTGCGGGCCCACAATATCGAAGAGATGATATCAGCCGGAACAATGCCATATTTTCATACAAAAGCAGCTCAGCCTGTTTTTATTTTAGTCACACTTTTTGTCTCTCATTTTTTTTTAAATAAATTCTACAAGAAATTTTAGATTTGAGGAGTTGTGACAAGCGCGAAGAAACAGGAAATTACAGAGGATATGCTATAACACAGCACGTAGACAGACCTTTACGTTGTCGGCTGATATCTTGGCCTTTCCACACCACCAAGTTATCACGGGTGCTGGACGAGAGCCGGCTGCTTCACACTCAATTTCTGCAGGCAGACCAGCGGCCAGCGGACGCTGCTTTGAGCGAATGCGCACCATCGATGGCTTCACTGCAACGATGTTCAGATATCACAAAAAAAAAAAAGACAGAATAACCATCTCTATTGTTCAAAAGAGGGTCAGGGGAGGAGTCAACGAAGATTTGAGACGGTGACGCCGCTAAAGAGGCCTCGTAGGCAGCGTTCCATTGAACAATGTCCTTTTACATGCAATGTAGTTAAAGGATTGAAATATGTGCCCTTTCTGTGTTCTTTGATTTGTTTACTTCGAACACTGATTGACATATGAACGCAAGTTCACATATGCAGTGTGTGTGTGAGTTCTTTTATTAGTTCTCCGCTAGAAATTCTGGACCCGTATTCACAAAAACGTAAAAATTGTCATTAGAGAATATTTCAGCCAATCACGATGCGGCATATATCATTAGCGAAGTCATCTGACTAATGGGAAAGCACACTTACGAAAAAAGAAGTTTTGTGAATTCGGCCCCTGTCGAGCCACCGCCAACGCCAGCTAAGAGCCCATACGCTTTGTAACAGCATTCTACGGCCAATAACTGGTGGTACACGGATTCTGAATGATTCTGGATGTGCTTTAGTTACTGGTAAAATGTCATTTCACGGGGCATGTGCACAGGCGCGTCTTGTCATGACATCACAGTCACAGATAACACGAATGCTCATGAGCTAAAGGTAACGAACACGAAACGGGCAAATAATAACTGTGTCTACGCGCGCGGACGGGAAATGGTGAGAAGTGTCAACGACCCCATCCAGATATCGGAAGTTTCGTATTCATCTCCGAAACATACTGCGCACTCAGGCCTCACGCGAAAGTCCTATTCTTAGCATATGGGAGGTAGCAGTCAATAGCGAGTCTCTAAAGCTCTGCAGCCGTATAACTTTGTAGTACACAAAGCGATCATTCGCACGCGAACGAGATCGTGCGAGCAGCAAGCTTCGCAAAACGCTTGGCGCCAGCCGTTGCTGTCCCGAAAAGTAAATAAGACTAAACCAAACTAAATAACGACGTGCAATAAAAAAAGCGATACAATACACAAAGGAAAAAAAATATGCGTACTCAATGACGTGCACGCAAGGGCTGCTCGCACCATTCGCCGTGAATAGCAATGTCGGGTGCGTTGGCTTCATCTGTTTATACCAGAGGGGATGGGCGGCCAACTTTCTCTCCCCGGAGTTGCTCGCATTATCTCTGTTGGATAATACGAGCCGGTGAACTCCGATTGCGGCCGTCCTTTTTTGCATATACATTTCGGTGTACACGTAATAAACGTCGGCAGCAATTTCGGGCTCGGCTCGCATTCGTAGGTACCGCCTACACCTATATCGAATGGTACTCCGCCCCCCCCCCTCCCCCTTTTTTGTGTCTCTTACCTCGTACTAGCCAACACCTTCCGGCAATCTTCTTTGTTTTTTGCGTGGACGCTATTTTCTGTATGTTCCCTGCGCTGTTTAATGGATACCTCCACATACACACGCATTTGTCTCGACTACACTCACTCCTCCCCACCCCCCTTTTTTTTCCATTTACCTTCCCCACACTTTCGGCTGCGTCAGAAGGGTGGGTGACCGCCGAGATGATTGCAGTGGGAGCTTAAATTACGCTGGGCCGCTGGAGGAAAGGGACACACAAAGCCACGGAGAAAAGGCGCGCCGGCAGACAGGAAGAAGGGAATTGGGGACCACTCCCTGCAAATAACTAAAGCTCCGCTGTCACAGTGCGCTCGCAGCTGTCGCACGTCAGCCTCTCCTGGGAAGAGACGCGATATGGATGAGTGTCCTCGTCGACACAACAGGAGCGGCGCTCGTCAGAAATCACTTCAGCTGTCTCGTACTCTTATACGAGAACATTTTTTGCTTTCTTTTTCCCCGCGAAGGCTGAGATGGCGTCATTCGCCTTATACGATTCTTGGCTTCCGCGAAGATTGTTGTTGACGTGTCGCTAATATCGCTTCCTGGAAGAAACGAAGGTAGCCGCCCGCGTTTTCGAGAGCGCGCCCGTCAACGCGGCAATGTGCCTCGGGCGAATATTAATTCGTGTCAATGTGGCGGGCCGCAACAGAACCCGCTGTTACCCAAAGATTGGAACGATATGCAATGGTCTTTTCGTGGTGCTCGCGGAAACGAACAGTCGCCGTAATGGAATGCGAGGGCGCCGTAATTAAGCGCTTTACTTACACTTACTCGGATTACCACGGAAGAGAAGGCGTTAACTAAGCATACGACAGGGGTAATATATGTATAATATTGAAATTAGCGAAATTAGTTAATGAGTTATGTCACATTCCAATAAAGTTCTTGTCATGTCATGTCATGGTTTTACCTTCAGCAGTATGAGGCAATTGATGACAGTTTGCCGGGTTCGATCTCGGCCGTGGTGGTCGCATTTCGATGGAGGCGAAATGCTAAAGATCCGTGTACTGTGCCATGTGAATGCACACCAGATAGTCGAAGTTTCCTAATAATAATAATAATAATAATAATAATAATAATAATAATAATAATAATAATAATAATAATAATAATAATAATAATAATAATAATAATATCTAGGGTTTAACGTCCCACAACAACGATATGATTATGAGGGACGCCGTAGTGGAGAGGGCTCCTGAAATTCCGACCCCCTGGGATTCTTTAACGTGCACCTAAGTCTAAGTATACACGGGCCTCAAACATTATCGCTTCCATTGAAAATGCAACCGCCGCGGCCGGGATTCGACCCCACGACCTTCGGGTCAGCAATGCAGTAAATTTCCTAGGCTGTGCACTACGGCGTGCCTCATACTCATATCGTGGTTTTTCACGTTAACCCTTTCTGGCGCCACCTATGAGTCAAATCGATGCAATGTTATTTCAAGGCACTCGATAATATATTGCAACAAAAATAATGTCGTCATACGTTCATTTATGTGCGTTATGGTAATCATTCCTAATTATTATATAGTTAAATATCTATTCCGATGCCCTTCGTGCTCCCTTTCTGCATAAATAGACTGGAATCTCAGGCTAGAAATATAGTGCAAATTCGTTTTCAGTTATGTCCATGCTGAGCGAAGAAAAATTATGCTTTTGACGCGGGTCGTGCGAAGCGGCACGTCGAACGACTCGTCGAATATGGTAGTGCCTTCAGCAAAGTGATCATATGCAACAGTACGCTGCAAAATGAAGTTGAATGAAGACAAATTCACTATGCAGGAGGTTCAGTTCATCCAAAGCTCAGTGTATCTTGCTCTTTCTTAGCCCCTAGTCGATAAAAATAGCGCCTCAAAGGTTTAAACTCCAGATATTATTATTATTATTATTATTATTATTATTATTATTATTATTATTATTATTATTATTATTATTATTATTATTATTATTATTATTATTATTATTATGTTTCCCTGCAACGTTTTTGATTCAGCACGCGTTCGCTTAGCTTCTGTAAATTATTGAAAAAAAAAAGATATTAGTATAACGTCTTCAGATATATGAGGACACTTACGGTATAGGTCGATTACAACGCTTGTTGTGACCACGTACGTCTCGTTGTGGTTGGACGCCTTGCACACAAGCGAAACGTTGAGGTCGTGCCGATGCAGTTGCGGCAGCTCCAGTGTCGACCTGGTGACGCCGAGCGACGAGCTGTCGACTGTGTGGTGCAGCTGCTTCGTTCCGTTTCGCCACCACGTCACCGTCGGCTCTGGAATGCCTGCGAGAAACGCAATTGACAATTCTTACAAACACGGTGCTGTCATTTCAGCAAGGAAAGAAAGCGGGACACGAGATCCAAGTTTTGTTCACTAGCACGAAACAACTGCCGCTTGCCGGGTTCGCAATGTTATACGCCATTACGCGTGCAGCTGGACTGATTCGTAAGGCGACATGAGCTAGACAATGGCGTAGCAAACGCTACCCTTTGTCGATGGAGAAATACAGAAGAATAGGTTATAGAGGAAACTAAGGAGAGGCCAGCACGGCTCAGCCTTGTTACCTACCCTTCCCAGCCCTAATCAGAATTGCTTGATGCAGTTGGTTCATTATACAAACTGGGTGTTAAATGTGCCAAATTGAGAAATCGGACACCGCACAATAACATTCGCGGAGAGATTGAGCGCAGAAAACATCGAACTGCGTTCAATGTGTCTTTGTATCTTTGAGGTGTCCTATTTCCCAATCTTGCGCATTTAACGATAATTTTTGCAGCCCTCTTTCGCAATCAAGACACGCGCGATGACTGCTTACTGTATTGCACGTGCAGTCACCTAATTTGACCATCATTGAACTACTAATGAAAAGGATATACATAAATTAACCGAATGTACAAGTTATAATCCTTATAGCGGGAACATTTTACGCAATGAGCGTTTGTTGTTCGACAAGCGTGTGCGTGGTATTGAGAACAAAAACAACGTCTTCTGAGGAACACAAAAAATGTCCCTTCAGTGCCACGTCTCATGCGCACTTAACGCTGAAAGAGTCGCGCCGATGGTCCTCGTACAATAATATATATTCCCGAATATATTTTAGGCGCGAAGGTGCACATATTTTCTAGGTAAGGCTTACATACTCTTTCAACTTTTAGTAACATCAGCTAGCTACTTTTCGGGTCTCGAAACGAAGGAATTAAGCGGGGAGATGATGTGCCATTCGGCTGCGGTCAATCTAAACCTCTTGTCAACTAACGTGAAAAGTGAGAGGAGGCTCATTTTGAATTACTGACGTTGGCTGCGACTAAGTGCTTATAAGAAGAGGGAGGGGGGGGGGGTTGGGAAATCTGCACGTTAGTATTGGTTCTTCGTCTCGTTCGTACGCAGCCCTGACGACTCACAATGAGTCGGTGGTGATGCTAATGCAGAGGCCGGCCTGTCAGCCACAGCGCCGTCGCTCAAGTACCAACGGCCTATCGGAAGAGTGTGCAAAGCCAGTGGAGGACAATCACCAGGAGGTCCTGACTAGCCGTAACCATTGGTAATTAGTGTTAACGAGGGCTTCTGCTGCGCCAGGGGTAATGGACATAAAAATAGCGGTTGACGAACATAACAGAAAACTATAATAGCGGGAGGGGGAAGGGGGTAACCACCAAGACCATTTCTTATAGAAGCCACAGCCTGTCATGAAGGCATGCTAGGCGGAAGTGAGCTGCGCAGTTTGACGTTAAATTAAACGACGCGGCCCGCTTAAGCTTAGGATTGATGGCACGCCTGTAGTATGGTTTTAAGCGAAAGTGCGTTATTTGTTTGTTTCGTTCATGCCCCCTGGTTCATAATTCCCTATTGTGACGGAAGAAACCCTTTATGACTTACACTGCCATCAACTTCCTGTCGGAGTTTATAATGGCGTCGACAGGTAGAAATATTTTAATAAGCGGAGAAGCATTTAAAGAAAGCATAGCCATCATATGCCACTACTTAGTCACGCATATTGTAATTTCTGTTGTCATAACGGCACTGTTGTTAACGTGTCCCTATAGGCTGTTTTCCAAAAGCATGTGCGAATTCAGCAAATTCTAGTTATCTACGAGGAAGAGATGCAACTTTCATAAGTTCATCCAGTAAGCCTTGCTGACGCTGTACGCACTGTTGAGGAGGCGACTCACACAAGGTTTAATTCAGGTGTACTGAGGCGTACGACACTCGACAATTGCCTAATCCCGAGTGGATGTGCTTCTCGATGCAGCCAAGCCTATCGTACCCTACTAACTTACACAGATGATAATAGGCCATTAGTGATGTGACTGTGAGGGCTGTGATATTGTGTTTGTAATTGTAGTCCCCCCCCCCTCTTTTCCTGTATCTCTTTCTGTATACTTTTCACTTTCACGCTCCCCATACCTTTCACTAGGGTAGTTACCAGTGATACCAGTTATTCTAAACTGGTTGACATTCCTGCCTTCCTTCTCTGTCCTGTTCCTTCCTTCAAAAAAACTAACTTGGCCTCCCGTTCGTAAAGCTTTTTAAAGACGATAATCTTGGGGAACTTAAACGCAGAAATTTTTGGTCTGTCTTTCTGTTTGTCGGCATGTCACCCGATTCAGCCACCCAGCCAAAGTTGAACCACTTGCTTACCGCCCACCCATCTTGAACGGGTACGACTGTTCATACTTGTGAACGTTGTCGATCAAAAAGTGAATATTACGCATATGTGAGGCGCAACATCATTAGGTTTGTATTAGGTGGTGTGTTCCTTTAATAGAAAATACATAGATACGCAATTTTAAAGACCCTAGTTTCTTAAGCTGCGCTGAAAATGCGACTGCGCTGAAACTTGTCTTCCTCCGTGCCCTCTGCACAAGCTCATGTTGTGTTTCGGTTTCGGTTCAGTATTGCATTGTACGAATGACAAGGGGCGCCGCTCTGGCATTCCTGTTTTACCCAGGCGACGTGTAAATAAGAGAGTTTGTGGAGAGTACTCGTTGAGTGCGGACGTTTCTTCTACTTCGGCGCATCGCGCCAAACAGCGTGTTCGGGCTGGCCGGTGTCCCCACCGGTCGCGTTGGTCACCGCCGGTCGTCGCATGCCGCTGCGCCGGGACTACCAGCCCGCAACACAGCACTCATGTTTCCCGACGTATTGCCAGATGGCGTCGATATCTCACGCAGCGCCTCTTCTATCGTCTTTAGACGACATTTGCAGCGAAGCACGCAGATACGCGGCCAATTTTTTTTTGGTGCGAAGCAACTTATGCGCTCGGGCTGCCGGCGTCTCCTGTCGTGGTAGCCCGTCACGTTGTTGCCCGTCACGGTAAAGCAAGTGGCAAATAAGACAGCACGTTCGCTCAGGAAAAGCTCGCGAGAGACAACGCCACGTGCGCTTCTCCGAGTGTCGAATTGGGCGAATAAGACGGCGCGTTGGCTCAGGAAAAGCTCTATTTCTGCGATGATGGACCCTGTCTGCGACGCTGTCTGTAGCAATGAGAGGACGCTGTCCTCTCATTGCTATCGACGTGTCACTATGGGAAACACCGGTGCTTCGCACCTCCCCAGGTTTCACGTTAGTTGAGCTGTCTTGTATAGTATAGTATAGCAAGGGATGGGAAAGGAAAGTGATGGTGAGAAGGAAGAAAAAAAGGAGGGCAACGTCACCAGCCCCGCCGCTTTCATAGTCTTTGGACTACTGGTGCGTAGATGGCACAATTGTTTAACACTGTTTTATGCCGGGGTTCACCAAGATTTCAGTGACGCATTTCCGTCAAATGACGTCGAAAAAATGCACATAATCAGATGGCAAAGAAAAAAAGTTCCGTCAACGGGCATCGAACCCACGACCGCTCGGTCCGCAACAACAGATGCCGGGCGCGCTATCCACTGCGCCACGGTCACTTTTTTTTTTTCTTTATTACTTACTTTTGCACCTCATACAATAATATTACAGTGCATAAACAGTACATACAGAGGTAATTACCAGAATGGTTACGGTCACAGACTCTAGAGGCTTTACAAACGCTCCTTTTATATCTACCACTCTCCCAGTCGGCGGGATGGTGTTGCCCGTTGGGAACGGCAAAGTAAAGTAATTCATCATTACTGTGGCTTCCGCGATTAGTACCTGCACGCGTTACACGTTCGTCCCATTCGGCGCATTTTCAATAGAAGCGCAATTTTGTCCATGCCTTAACACACCGCAAGGTGGCGACCTTAACGCAAGCGTCGTAAGGGACCTTAAAGCGTCGTAAAAGCGTCGGCCTCGCTCATAGCATCACGCTAATCAAACCAAAAAATAGCTCTGCGACTCGCGCCTGCCCTGGCTGTAACACCGCGTTCCCCGCCTACGCGCTTACCCCAAGAAAAATTGCGGCCGGGCTACCGGGGCGGCACGACGCGCTTTGCGTTTCCCTCTAGTGCGTCCGTGGTGTTCAATCACATGTTATCATGCCGCAGGATGGCGATCAAGTTCTGCGTCCAATATGAGACGCTCTTGTGGCTATCACACCTCATTCTCTGATTACGCTTTCACCGTTAACTACTACAGCTACCACAAGGGTTTGTTTAATCATTGAACATGGACGTTAGTTGTCGGCATGGAGATGTACCACCAAGCATCAAAGTGGGTACATCCACGTTAAGCGGTGCCATAGCTGCCAGACATCTACGTTGTGCAAACTCTCTTATATAAATTTATAGTAAACATGCAGTTACGTCTTTAAGGGCACGTTTTACTTTCGTGTTATTCCGATTCCTATGACGGAGGGATCAACCATGTTTTAAATGCGAAGCATTTCTTAGCGAACCTCTGGCACTTTGAGCGTTTCTATCTATCTATCTATCTATCTATCTATCTATCTATCTATCTATCTATCTATCTATCTATCTATCTATCTATCTATCATCTATCTATCTATCTATCTATCTAATATCTATCATCTATCTATTATCTATCTATCTATCTACTATCTATCTATCTATCTATCTATCTATCTATCTATCTATACTATCTATCTATCTATCTATCTAGCTATCTATCTATCTATCTATCTATCATCCCTATCTATCTATCTATCTACTATCTATCTATCTATCTATCTATCTATCTATATCTATCCTTATCTATCTATCTATCTAGCCGCCCTACGTCTGGGTGCTCTCATTATGGCCTCCTTAACTTGGTGTAGACCAAAATTTGCATGGGAGGGTAAGAGGATTTGACGAATATGATTGCCGGGTCATGACATGAATAACGTTAAAATCTTGTCGCGTACGTCGTCAAACCCTTTCCACTAGACACGTGTGGCACATACCCGTTTACCACGGGCCGCGGTGTACGGGCATGCGCCACAGGTGATTGACAGTTTAAATCTACCCAGGAACGGCGAGAACAGACATTGGTAACTTAAATGCTAGAGCGTTAAGGAAAACCAACATCGGCAGCGTTGGCTCAACGAATGGAAAGAATGAAAATTAGGATCCCAGTAGGAATCGAACCCAAGCATTCTGCGTGGCAATCAGGTACCACTGAGCCACGCCAGGTCTAATAAACTGGTTTGGAAAAACAGCCTACGCAGGCGTAATATCGGTGCAACGTCAGTTGTGGTTGTGGTGCTGGCTATCTAATATTACAAGAAAGTAATAAACACTACATGATACTCCTACGATGTGTACTCCTACGATACATGCGTCATATGAGATTAACGTCTGTAGTTCCAGTGTTGGTTCCGCTTTTATAGCAGTCTAATAAACATTACGTTTGTATTCCTATGATTCAGCAAGCTATATTGAAGCATTGCCCGACCCCGGAGGTATACATTAACGAAAGTTACATATGATATCCACATCACCCCTCCCCCCCCCCCCCCCCCCCACCCCCCCCCCGTAAAGTGCACTTCGTTCACCAGAACGACGCAGTGTCCTCTTCATTTCTTACGAGGTTGGGTGATGGCCTCATGCTGACCGAGGATGATGCCAGTTTGATTGACAGCCGCTTTTTAGACTAGGCTACGCAGGCCACATACGCCCAGGTAGTCTACGAATACGACAAACACCATCCACTGATGTTGGTCTACGTAACACTATCCAGGCCTACCAGCCTCGACGGCCTATACCTCACCAACACGAAGGGTGGCTTCAGGTTCCAACATGTCGCCGGCTCTGTCGACAGACAATTTGTCGAGGAAATGACCGAGGCATCCACGAATTCCAACAGCTCTACTATACGACATACTTCACTACACATAGACCCCTCGTCCGTCACCACGATCACGACCCGACAAGTCATGACCAGCTACTGGTGCTCACTGATCACGGGGATGATGCCCTTGTTCAAGAAATGTCAAGAACTTCTTGCACACATGCACACGGGTTCGTGAAACGTGCGGGCGTTCTCGGGACACGTATAAGCACTACATATCAGCTTACCGCTTCTGGTGTTGGTAATACCCACGTTGCCATTGGCAGCGTTACCCAACCGTAAACAACCGGTTATATCACACATACGCGGCTCTTCAACATGTATATGTGTGCGTATAAAATTTATACAAACCTTTAGCGACATTTTGTAACCTGTCGCTCAGTAAAAAAGTTACGCCACAGTCACCTACCCGCCGCATGCTTCGCATAACATCGACACCCACGTTACGTGGGATCTGCCGATTTTTTTTTTATTTCTTGTTCGCAGTTAACTTCTGCCTGTGTTTCCTATCATTTGTTTATTTCTTTCCTCTTCCTTTCTTCATGTCCTACTTCACGTCCCGCCTCCCGGAAGGACAGAGGACATTGTGCTCCTCTTGGTGGCAGCTGTCAGCCTGCTCCCCCACCACTTCCTCTTAGTCCTTTCATGTCGGTTTATGTTTGGATCTCACATAATAATAATACGATTAATTATTAACACCTAGGGTACAGTTTTCTCAATAATAACGTTTACGACACATGGTTATAAAGTAAAATAAGAACAGACGGCAAGTATTAAGAAATATACGCGTATATAAGGCGGCGCGAGCAGCAGTCGCTTATTGGCTTACTGTATGCAATTGTGAGCTCAAATGGAACTATGTGAGGTTATAAGATGAAGACATCTAATGGACTGCAATAAAGTAAGTCACAAATATCAAAAGTACGAGCGATGTGTCCAACATTCATTTATATATATATATATACAGTCTTCCGCGGCCTTGCAAGACTAAAAGGCGGGCTTGCGGTAATGTCCCACCAGCTCACTCTCTGCGTGCTGCAGTTGCTCGAAAAGGTTGCTCTATGGGAGTGTCAAGTACTTTCCGATATCACGTCTTTTCCACGGCGTCTATTGCTGCAGTGCCATTCAGTTTCGCCTTGAGATGAATTCCGATAACCTTTCGCTGAACTAAGGTGAACAAAGCACCTAATAAAGAGGGAAGGCAAGCGTCCACCAAAATGAACTAACGGGATGTCGATAAAATACGGGCAGACTGTGTAACTTTAAGGCTGTGATGCAGCAAGGGGTAGGCAATTATGTGAAGGCAAAGACAGAAAATCACTTATACAGCGACAAAGAGAGAGTGTGGATGAAAGAGTATGGCGGATATGAAGTTGATCTGAACATTATTATGGTTCAGCGGAAACATTCGTGGAAAATGCTCCCAGGAACGCGCAAATAAAACCAAGAACGGAAGAGAAAGACGGCGAAAAGGGAACGTTGTAATAGCGGTGACAGGAAATCGTGGCGGAAGTGATGTATTAGGTGTCGCCGCAGAAATCTGGACGTTATTTCGGTGTCCCTAGGGCAACTTCGTCTCCCTTTCTTCGGGCGTGATTGAGAGCCTGCTAAGAGGAAGCTACCGCTAACAAAAGCCCGTCTGCGAAGAGGAACGCTATACTTTGGCTCTTCGCGGCGCGCTGTCGCCGCGAAGAGCCATTCCGCGTTTCTTGCGAACTGTTTCCCAACACCGCAGTATACGTTATATTTATGCATTTAACGATCGATTTTGTACTTCTTAGTTTGTTGTTTCCAGAGAGGACCCTGTTAGAATGGTGTCCTGGACCACGTAAACAAAGCAAAGAAGTGCAATCATCTGTGCAGGTGAAAACAACTGTATTTCATTCGCAACAAATTGAACAAGCCTACAATTTTGTTTTTTTTTTTTTAAGGTTAAAGCCTTAGATGCCTCATCGAACACGAAAAGTGACCGTAGGCGTCGGCGTCAACACGGGTGGTGCGAAAGAATCATCATGATGTGAGGACGTCAGAGGTCACCAAAATTTGTGACTTCGTTGTGACGTCATAGCGCCGTCACTCTGACGTCATCGCATGATATCATCGCTTGGCCATAGGAGGGCCGATCCCGGAGGCACTTGAGTGCAGAAAGCATGCAATACCTTTCATTTCGGAGGCATTGCAATACCACGCCAGGTACAGGAAGCTTTCGGGGCCGAAGGGATCAGTGCTATTGACTTCGAAGAAAAGATGAAGGCGGCTTTCGCCTTCGAGTCATCTAAGGCAAATCGATGAGGGACTGTGTGATTATTCTTGGTGAGGTTAGTGAGCAATTATGATGAGAGAGACAATTTATTAGAAGACAGAGAGATTTGCCTGAGCTAGTACGCTCTAGTCTATGAAAAAAAAAATACCTGTTGCTGTTTTTCGTTCGTTCAGACTTGCCGCATATTTCAATCCCTTTAATAATACACTTTAACTCTCTTCAAAGTCGCTCCTCCCATGACTGCTCGAAGGGAGTGCAATAATCTCCAAAAAGGGTGTCACGCTTTCGCAAAGATGAATTAAGAGTAACGTGAGAGCTGTTTTTTTTTTTTTAGCGAAGTTACGGCGCAGCTCGTGCCACGTGGTTCACGTGATCGATTTCTGGTACCATATGCGCTATCCTCGACGCCGCCGGACGCTCACATTCCACATATCATAAGCCGCTTAAGGCTCTCGTCTTAATAAACATTGAAAAAGCCAAGACGAGCAAGCGATCATGTTAAAGCTAATCTGAAAATTCGAGTAAACATGTGTGGAAGTTACTTACCACCACTGACTTCACATGTGAGCGTTAGGGATTCGCCTTCTCGATGAGGGCCTGTCACTTTGCCCACCTTGTTGCCAAACCTGTCCCTAATGATGGGCGTCTCCGGTGGAACTGCGAAAAAAAGAGTACGCAAGTTATCAAGAATAATGTAAGACGTAGATACAGCAAAAGAGACGCCGACGCTAAATAAATAATCTGTGAGCGCGAAAAGTGAATGACTCTTCCTCTTCTTTACATATCATCATCACTTGTGCATCTTCGTCATCTGTATATATCATCATCAATGTGATTTCGGCTCGAGCACGGCTGAATAAAGCGGTTCCTCATAAGTGGTGGACGGTGCTTTTCGATCCTCAAGTCCTCTCGCCTGTTCTCGCTGGAGCTTCGCTCGGGTCGTCGCGTCATACCACCTGCCATGCCCGGTCAAGAAAATCCTGGCTCGTCAGACACCGCCGGCCCTCTCCAGCCTCCAACGCCCGCTCTGCCCATAACCAACCGCCTGCGTGATCCACCTGTGTTCTCTGGTCTTCGAGGGGATGATGTAGAAGATTGGATCCAAAACTACGACCTCGTCAGCGACTTGAACAGGTGGGACAACCCACAGAAGTTGCGCAACGTCCCTTTCTACCTGTCTGACGTCGCGAAAACCTGGTACTGGAACCATCATCCAGATCTTCCAGACTGGGACACGTTCGCGCAGCACCTTCGGCAAATCTTCGGTGCCCCCACAGTTCGAGCTGAAGCAGCTAAGAAGAAGCTCGCTGAACGCATTCAGCTACCCGGTGAGTCATACACCTCGTACATTGAGGATGTACTTGCCTTGTGCAAGCGTGTAAACGCCACCATGTCCCCGACCGACCAAATACGCCACATTATTAAAGGCATCAACACCGTCGCCTTTAACGCACTCGCTACGCAAAATCCTGTCACCACTCAGGATGTAATCACCATTTGCCAGCGACTCGAGGAACTCCAGACTCTTCGCCTATGCTACGATGCCACCGACATTCGTCTTCCTGCGACCCTCGACTTGCGTACGCTGATTCGCGACATCGTTCGTGAAGAGCTTCACGGGCGCTGCTCTTCCTGCGCTACGGAAACTCTACCTTCTGCACAAACCGGCTTGCGAGACATCATTCGCCGAGATCGCGGCCGCATCGCGTCTGACGTGTTCCGACGGCCCCTGCGCTCGCCAGGCGCCAACGTACGCTGAAGTTGCGGCGCTCTCTGCTGCCACCACCGTTCCTGGGCCTACACCAGGAGACCACGCGTCTGTGGCTTCGTTGTCCCCGCCGGCGCGTGCACAGCCTTACTACACCGCTCCGCGCCCTCCTCGGCCCATATGTTACTACTGTGGCTATCGAGGACACATATCCCGCTTTTGTCGAAGGCGCCAACAGGACGAGCAACGCGGCTACGTTCCCGACGAACGCCCAGGCATCCGACCGACCACCAGCTACCAACGGACGACCTACCGCTCTTCCTACCATCGTTCACCTTCTCCTCCCTACCGTCCTGATATGGCTGTGAATTCACGCGAGTCTCGTCGCAGGTCACCTTCTCCACGTCGCCGTTCAGTGTCGCCTCTGCGACCCGCCTCCCACGTCACGAACGCCCACTCGGAAAACTCCCCTATGCAGTTTTAGGAGGGGAAACTGCATTTACCGGACAGCCAACAATTCCTCCAGAGCGACCATCAAACTTGTTAGTAGTGTTTGTAGAAGGTGTACGCGTCGAGGCTCTCGTGGACACTGGCGCTGCCGTTTCGATTATTCGTGCTGATTTTTGTTCCCGCCTTCGCAAAGTGACCACGCCTTACTGCGGCCCACCTCTCCGTGCAGCGACCAACTCTATCATTCGTCCATTGGCACAGTGCACGGTTCGCGTCTGCATAGATGGCATTCGTCATCACATTGTGTTTGCGGTATTTCGTGAGTGCACCCACGAACTCATTTTGGGGTGGGATTTCTTATCTTCTGCGTCTGCTTCCATATCTTGTGATCAGCGCCTCATACATCTGAATGCCACTGACTCTTCTTCGCCTGAACACGAAGGACGCATTCGACTTGTCGCCAGCTCAGATTATGTTCTTCGACCATCTATGGAAGAGATTATAAGCGTTAATTCCAACGACATTGTGGATGGTGATGTCCTCATTCTTCCTTACGGCCATACCCTGTCTCGAGGCATTGTGATAATTCCAGGCCTTATTCGCTTCTCTGACGGCTCTGCCTTCCTTACCGCTTTAAATCAAACCCCCGAATCTTTACTGCTGCCCCGTGGATCAACCGTCACTTGCGCGGTCGACACTCATCCCGTTGCGATTGTTGCCCTTCCGAGCCAAGAACTACCAGAGTCAACTTCGCCGCCACTCAATGCCTCTTCCACACCTTTGTTGGCAACCATAAGCCCTGACCTAACACCTGCACAGAGTCAAGATTTGCTCGCCCTATTGAACCGCCATCGTTCTTTGTTTGACGTGAATTCGCCCGTCCTCAGCATGACTACCGCCGCTACCCACAGCATTCAAACTGACGGCTCCCGTATTATCCACCGGCGCCATATCGCGTGTCTCTCGCAGAGCGCAAGATCATCGAGGACAACGTCTCGGACATGCTACGACGAAACATCATACGTCCTTCCTCGAGTCCCTGGTCATCCCCAGTTGTTCTAGTACAAAAGAAAGATGGCACAGTTCGTTTCTGCGTCGATTACCGTGCACTAAACAAAATAACGCGCAAAGATGTTTATCCTCTGCCACGGATCGACGACGCACTGGATTCATTACATGGCGCCGAGTATTTTTCTAGCCTTGACCTCAGATCAGGCTACTGGCAAATACCGATGTCGGAGTCTGACAAAGAGAAGACCGCCTTTTCCACCCAGATGGCCTCTACGAGTTTAATGTGATGCCTTTTGGGCTTTGTAATGCGCCCGCTACCTTCGAACGCATGATAGACAGCGTACTGCGTGGTCTGAAATGGAAAACATGTCTCTGCTATCTCGACGACATAGTAGTGTTTTCATCCACGTTCTCGCAACATCTGCGACGTCTTGAGGAAGTCCTCACCTGCCTCGCAAAAGCCGGCCTACAGATCAATACGAAAAAATGTAGCTTTGCCAGCAAGACAATTCAGGTTCTCGGCCACTTAGTCAGCAAAGAAGGCATTCGGCCGGACCCTGAGAAGCTTGCCGCCGTTCTCAACTTTCCCCGGCCACAGCGTCAAAAAGACCTGCGCAGCTTTCTTGGGTTGGCTTCTTACTTCCGGCGCTTCATACGCGACTTCGCAGCACTTGCGTCTCCGCTCCATCAACTCCTCGCAAGTAACGCGCCCTTTGTTTGGTCCGAAGACTGCGAGAGTTCTTTCCTGGCGTTAAAGCAAGCCCTTACGTCCGATCCGGTACTGTGCCACTTCGACCCCGACGCACCCACCATCCTTCACACTGACGCTAGCAGTCATGGTTTAGGTGCCGTTCTCCTGCAGCGTGACAACATCTCGCGCGAACGCGTCGTTGCTTACGCTAGTCGTGCTCTCACCGTTGCAGAAAAAAACTACACCATCACTGAGCAGGAGTGCCTTGCTGTTGTTTGTGCAGTACAAAAATTTCGCCCATATCTCCACGGCCGCCACTTTACAGTCGTTACCGACCATAACGCACTGCGCTGGCTTTCGTCACTGAAAAACTTATCGGGTCGCCTTGGTCGCTGGGTGCTTCGCTTGCAGGAGTACGATTTCGATGTCACCTATAGGTCTGGAAAGAAGCACCAAGACGCCGATGCCTTATCACGCTGCCCTCTGCCCAGCGAAGATAACCAACCATCGTCGCTCCAAAACGACACCGCATTTCCAGTCGCAGCGCTAAGTTGGCTATCATCCGGCACCCCATCCGTCCTCGTTTCGCACCAACGTGTCGACCCTTACTGCCGCACTATTGTTGAACGCATCAACGGCTCTTCTCCTCCTCCAAACGCCCGACTCCGTCGACAACTCAGACAATTCAAGCTTAACGGTGGTGCTTTATATCGCTATGTTTACCACCCCGATGGAAACAAATGGGTCCCAGTCGTACCACGTTCTCTCCAACGTGAGGTTCTGGAAGCATTTCACGATGATCCAACCGCCAGTCATCTAGGCTATCATAAAACTTACGACAAAATACGAAGTCGCTGCTCCTGGCCTGGCCTTTCTTCAGCCGTAGCCAATTATGTCGCCTCCTGTGTCCATTGCCAACGGCGAAAGCGACCAACGACTGCTCCTGCTGGCTTAATGCAACCACTTCCCTGTCCCGCCTTGCCTTTTGAAGTCGTCGGAATAGACTTGTACGGCCCTCTTCCTACAACATCGAGTGGGAATCGTTGGATTGTCACGGCCGTTGACCATCTGACCCGCTACGCGGAAACCGCCTCTCTACAATCTGCGACTGCGACTGACGTCGCCGATTTCTTTCTGCGCAACATCTTTTTACGCCATGGAGCCCCACGCGTTCTCCTCAGCGATCGCGGCAAAGTCTTTCTGTCTTCTATTGTTGACCAAGTTTTGCGTGCCTCCAACACCATTCACAAGACAACATCTAGTTACCATCCGCAGACAAACGGATTGACAGAACGCTTTCATCGGACCCTCTCGGACATGATCTCAATGTACATCCACCCCGACCACACGAACTGGGATGCAATCCTGCCCTTCGTGACATTCGCTTACAATACGGCGACGCAACGCACTACCGGCTTTTCTCCATTTTTCCTCGTCCATTGCCGCTCCCCGAGTTTCGCCCTGGACGTCTCGTTCCTTTCGGCACCTGCACCCTCAACAGCTCCTTTCTCTGAACAATTTTTGTCTCGCCTCGCACACTGCCGTCACCTGGCCCGTGTTAACACCGGCCTTTCCCAGGAAACTCGAAAGGCTCGCTATGACTCGTCTCGGCGTGTTGTGACTTTTTCCCCTGGAGACGAAGTTCTTCTCTGGACTCCACTGCACGTTCCCGGCTTATGCGACAAGTTCACCAGTCGTTTTATCGGACCGTACACGGTCGTCGAACAGACATCCCCTGTTAATTACCGCGTGTGCCCTCTTAGCACTCCATCTGATCACCGTTGCCGTGGGACAGAGATAGTGCATGTATCTCGTTTAAAGCCTTATACCCGACGCATTTCATAGTACTCTCAGGCGGCCAGGCGGCCGCTTCCGTCGCGCGAGGGAATTAGTGTGAGCGCGAAAAGTGAATGACTCTTCCTCCTCTTTACATATCATCATCACTTGTGCATCTTCGTCATCTGTATATATCATCATCAATGTGATTTCGGCTCGAGCACGGCTGAATAAAGCGGTTCCTCATAAATCTATTACGTGCGAGATGTCGAAGCCCACTGCATAGAATTACTTTATCCCTCTACGCCGTGGGTAGCCAAAGCACTTTTTCGGCATCAGTTGATGAACATTTTCTATTCTAGTTTTGGGTTACTTTTTACAAGTATTTTAGTTCTTGCGCACAATAAGCTTCAAAACTATATAGTAATGTAGTTTTCCATTATTTTCTGTGACTTTCTTTTGCTGTCTGGCAACGATTTATATAAGAAATTTCGAGAACCAGCAGCAAAGCTACCACTCGTAACGCCGCCAATCACGATTCACGTGCAATGTTACATGCAGAGAAGTTCTACGGCTTCATTTTCTATATCTTATATACTTACGCAGCAAAAGAAACACATTGGCTCAAATTCCATTACATATGAGCATGCAGCCACGAACACGTGCGGGGTTCTGCACTCACTGCCGACGAGAAATGGTACGCTTGATAAAGTGAGAAAGGTACAGGCATGTAAAGAGAACGGGGCTTCAGGTACACATTTCTTAGCAGGTTTGAATCTGTAGGTGGCCGTGGGCTCACTACTGGCACTAGATCAAGATGGGTAAGATCGGTCAACGTGGTCAATATATACTCGCAAGCGCTGACTCATCAGCGTATCTGACTCTGCGAGGGAGAGCACTGTAAAACAAACTGCTATCTGACTGTTTTGAAAGCAGAACCTTATGTGCTTGAGGGAAAGAAAATCGCGGTTAGATAGTTACAATTTTTCTCTTGACTGATAATAAAGTTTATTACCTAGCTACCTACTCACGGTGTCACCAAGACTCGCCGGCGACTCGGCCGTACTTAACACCTAACAGCAATTGTCCTTGACGGCTTTTAATACGGCGAAGGCTTTATATGTCTCATCAAACGGCACAAGTGACCTTCGGTACGTGCAGTCGTCGTCGTGAACATTAAAGACAGCAAAAATCATCAGCATCATCATTATAACCATTATCATCATCTTCTTCGATTATGATCATGGTGACGACCATCACGATCAGATGAGTATGATATTGAGGATAACCGCACCGGATGGCACTGCCAGCTTTCGCCTTCGAGTCGTCTTAGGCAGGTCATGCGGGACCCTCTGTGTTTTTTTTTTTCATCGAATGCAGCGAATAACCCGTTGAAACTAGCATGTATAACGCAGCTAAAGCGTCTCAGAGCACAATGAAAAGTCTAGCCTGTTTACATTAGTGTGCCGGTTTGTTCGTGATACATATAGTAACTGAATATATTGCGCCTAATACGCATCGCAGCAGGATTACGGGCTCTCCAGTCCGGCGTGCGAACTTCAAAACGAATTCGTTGTCATCATTTGTTTTCCAATTCAAGATATGCCAAAGTTTGAAAGGGCAAAGAAAAATTACGCTGGAACAAATTAATTACCAGCATCATTGCTTTTCGCTTCGCTGAGAACACGAGAACAATCTCCGGAGTGTGAAGTCAATTTATCGCTTTGAACACCGAGCGCAGCGACTGGTGGTGGTCCCCGATGGGACATCGATCAGACTTTCTTTGGCAGTAATGAGGCGTGGAGAATCGTCTTGCAGTATAAGATAGGGTCGCTACGCGTCTATGCATTTTTAAACGGGCAGACCATTCTGTTCGATGATCCTCTATTCAAGCTGAATCTTGCGCAGAATTATTCTTTTGTTGCGGCGTCGTATTTTAATGGAAGCACCTGCGCTGCGCACTAAATTATTCCTGCACTTTGGAATCCAAACGCTTTGCGATCGCCAGACGTAGGGTCTTCAAACAAACTGAAGTTGCAATTTACTGCGTAGGTTGGCTGCTGTTTGTGTGGATGTCTTTCGCAGAAGAGGGATTTGCCGTCCTCCTTCTATCAAATGCTGTGAATAATCTTTCGACACATCCCTTTTATTCATTCATTTAATTGAAGACTCTGCTGACAGTCTATTCAGAGCTTTAACATAGTTAACGAAAACAGTTGATGTCCCTTATGTACAAACCAAATGACTGCAGCAGTTTTACCTGAACAAAACATGCCGAATTAGCACCTACTGCAAGAAGACCTGTTAATGTTTGTTTCATTTATTGCATCGTCGTTAATACTTCACCAGAATAAAATCAGACAGCTGTCAGGGCACCACTTGGGTCTATGCAAGGAGGCAGGTATCCACAACGATTAGATTTTTCTTTGTCGCCCACCGTCGTTATCTTTGCATTGACTCCTACGATGCGATATAACCTGCGCGGTCATGTCAGAGGTTAGAAAGACGGTTGACTTTACCGAAATACGTAAATGCCTTTACGAGTGATGCGCCGTCACTCAATAGTGCGTGATTTACGTTGAGTGTTTTGAAAAGTCATTGCGAATAGCATAACTGCTTCATTCCTCACCGCTTTCGAAACGCTTCCTACCTAATGAACGGCGCAGAAGGACGACAGCAGAAACGTTGAAAGCTAGCGCTGCTAGCTATCAGTCAGGCTTCTCACAGCTCCCGGTTTCTAAACGTTTTCAAGGTTTGTGTCGACTTGCCTTCCTGTGAAAGTGCGTGAGAAATTTATGACCACTTCTGGCGTCTACTGAGAAGACGAACAGTCATTCACGGCAAGCCGTGCCATCATCAGACTCGTCCTTCTCGGACCACTGGCAAGTAGGCCTAAGTCGGCGTCTGCGTCCAGAACTGCCCATCGCTACCACGCTACCCGCAACGGTGACGGCGTCTGATGCCACGGTATCAACGGTCACCATGGATACAGACGCTTCGGCCCAAGCTGCTGCATTGAAAGCCCCTGGTAAGCGTCTACCTTCGCAAACTGCCATGGACTTGCACAGTGAGCACGATTCGGTCCCGAATGCCAAGCGTGCGTGTACGACCCCTTCCCTCCAATCGGAAAAACAGACGCCGACTCCACACAAGGCTGTCATCAAAGCGCGCGCTTGCGTCGACCTGGCGACTCTACCATCGAAGTGCGTTCAAGCTGCTCTAGACGCATGTCTCCAAACAACGGGATTTCGAGGATTCAGCATCCATCGACAGACAAACACAGTGTCAGTGTGGCTACCGTCACTAGACGCCGTTCGTCGCCTCCAGCAGCTTAAGCAGATTGTTCCCTCAGTCGGCCAACCTGTTCCTGTCCAGGCCTATCTAGCGTCGGGCGTTGACCTTCGGCGGTATGTGGTGGCTGGCGTCGACCCTAGAGAAGACCAAGATACCCTGCGCAGAGAGCTCTTCTGCCCTCAACATACCATTGTTGCCGCACGCCACATGGGAAAGAGCGGTACTTGTCTCGTCACTGTTCAAGGTCCCTTGGCCGCTCCGGAGAAGATGTACTACTACGGCTGCGTACTCCGCCCCCGACCTTTCAAGCCTGCTGTCATATTTTGCTATGGATGCTATAGAAAAGGACACATGAAGGCATCTTGCCCTAACACACAGTCGGATGCTGACATGGACGCAACAGCCGGCTCCAATTTTCGCTGTGGACTTTGCAAGTGCGATGACCACGACATAACATCACCTCAATGCCCGACTAAACGAAACGCCACTCGAGAGCTTCGACATAAGCGTCAACAATCAAGTCATTTAGGCGGCGCCAGCGTTCTCCATTTGAATAATAGTTTCGAGATCTTGGCGGACTTAGAACCGGACGACTCTCACATCACCGAGGCTACGTCTTTCGCCGAAAAGAAAAGTTATAGTGCCGCGGTCAAAGAGCCGCGCAAGAAGCTCTCCCCGACAAACTCTGCTCTTCCTGCTTCGCAAATGGAAACACCAGATGACCTTGTATCACTGGATACAAGATTGGCCCGACTCCAACAGGAGATAGATAACCTTCGGCGCCGTCGAGAACTTCTAGCAAAACGAGCAGCATCGTCGTCCACACCGCAGCATGACACAAACGTCCAGCCTATCCAACAGCCCCGGTCTTCGTCGGCGGACCTGACACCCATGGAACTTCTACAATTCGTGGCTAAACAGCTGATGTCACTGACGCAAGTTCTGGCTTCAAATCTTCCTCAATAATGTCGTCGCAACACTCCCGGCCACAAAACGTCCTGCAATGGAACTGTCGTGGCCTACCAGGCAAGTTAAGTGAACTTCGCAAAAGGGTTCACCTCGGACGTCATGCTTGTTGGGCAGTACTCCTACAAGAACCAAATTCCCAGTTAAGTATCCCGTCATTCACATTATACGCTAATCCCAATATGCCAGATCGACGTTGCGTCTCTAGTAATGCCCTTCCAGGTAAAGCCACAATATATGTGCTCACAAGGCTGCCTCAAAGGGGCATCGATCTGTCAAAATGGTGCTCGCAATCACAGGAAGTCGTCGCGGTTAAAGTCCGCCTTCAGAAAACTGACGTAATTCTGGTATCGTTTTATGCCAAGCCGCACACTGGCTCATCTACCCGATTAAGATTGGGATGGATTCACTTCCTTCGAACTCAGCACTCAGGGTGTCCTATATTAGTCGGTGGCGACTTTAATGCTCCGCACGTGGCATGGGGGTATCCCACATCATCAGCTCGTGGGAATCATGTCTGGGACACATTTGTGGATGCACACTTCCAGCTGCTGAACGATGTTACAATCCCAACGCGCCGTGCTGACCAACCGCACGCTTCATCGTACTCGCCCGATTTGTCATGGTGGTTAGGATCCGGCGCAATTGGATGGCAAAGTGAACCGGACTGCTGGGGAAGTGACCATTACCCCATCTTTCTCGAATTTCCCACCCACGGACACTCCCGACTTCGCCGCTGTTGTCGAGTTGTTCACTGGGACGCCTTTCGAGAGGCAGCACTCATACCACAGGACCAGTCGCCGCAAGATCTTCAAGATTTTCTTCGAAAGGCACTGGATTCGGCAACTAAAACGTCCTGGGTAGATGAAAGCCGCCCGGCCCCAGACTTGCAGCTGTTGCGCCTTTGGGCGGCCCGGCGCCGGGCTGAACTTGCTGCGGTGCGCGATCCTACGTCGATAGAAGCAAAAATTCAAATGCGGAGTATCGCGGCACAAGCTCGTCGGCATGAGCGAAGACTGGACAGAGGACGATGGCTAGATTGGTGCGCGTCTCTCGGACCCTCGTCACGCACAACCTCTGTCTGGCGTACGTTTCGTGCAATGGAGAAGGGCCAACGTCAGCCCGACCCAACGGCTTCGGTGCTTCTAGCCACTGCGGATACCCCGTTGCATGCTGCACAACAAATCGCCCGGACGTTGTTCCCACACTATGATGTACTTCCTTCCCCTATAAATGACCATGTGACCCTGCCTTCGACGATAGGCCAACAACCTAATTCAGAGGCAGTTACTGGAATCCAAGCACCATTCACAATGGCCGAGTTGATAGCAGCTATCGACGCGTCTAAACCACGGACGACTCCTGGACCGGACGGATTACCTTACGAGTTGTTCAAAAACCTCAATGAGACATCCTTGGCCTCGCTTCTGGATAACATCAACCACGTGTGGGCTGAAGGCGATATTCCTGCTTCTTGGACGCACGCGGAAATCATACCGATACCGAAACCAGGAAAAGACCCTACTAATATACGCAACCTGCGCCCTATCGCCTTAACGGCGACTGTCTGCAAATTAACGGAGAAAATGCTCTCTACGCGAATAACCTGGTGGCTTGAACAATTCAAATGGTACCATCCTGCACAAATTGGATTTCGCACGCACTTGGGCACAGAAGATGGACTTGGAGCACTTACTGGCATGGTCTTGGCAGGCAATAGGACACGCCGGGTGCGAACAATATTAGCCATGGATGTGCACAAGGCATATGATGAAGTTAGCCACAGTGCCATACTTGCCATTATGCGTTGCGTGGGACTACCCGAGCGCGTGTGCACCTTCGTACACAGGTTCTTGACTCAACGAACGTTTGCTATTCGTGTGGCGGGAAACGCAACCGGCACCTTTAACTCAAAACGGGGAGTGCCACAGGGATCAGTACTTGCACCATTGCTCTTTAACCTGGCAATGCTACCCCTCGGATGGGCTCTGGCAGCGATCTCGGACGTGTATTACATCATATACGCCGACGATATCACAGTGTGGAGTGTTCACAACGACCTTCAACGACAGGAATCGGCGTTACAAGAAGCTCTAAACACAGCCGACGAGTGGTGCAGATGCATAGGATTGACCCTCTCAACAGACAAGACTCTCTACATGTCGGTTGCCAACAGCTGGGGCCGGCGACGACTTGTAAACACGCCTATTCAGCTGACATTATCTGGACGTCCTCTTACGCCAGCTCCCCAGCTACGCATATTAGGCGTTGTCATTACGGCAAATGGATCTGCAAAAGCTTGGATTCGCGAAATTAAGCAACAAGCGCACCAGGTGCTCCATCTGATACGACGAATCAGCTCCAAGGCTGGAGGTGCCCGCACGAAGATTGCCCGTTTACTTGTTCGAGCAGTGCTGCAGCCTCGCCTTATTTATTCGGCTCAATTTCAGCACCTTACAGTGAGAGATTGGGCCCGTTTAGAATGCATCAACAGAGAAGCGATGCGCGTCGTTACCGGGCTTCCACGATGCACACCTATCCCGATACTTCAGGAAGAGGCGCAACTAAACACCATCGACGAGTTGATTTATCAACGCCGACAAGCAAGGGAACTCAAGCCGTCATTTCTACCACCTGCTGCTGACTTAGCGGCATATATGGGCAATCCAGTGTCTGTCTCGCCACCTTCAATAGTAAGCCTTCCACCGTGGGATCACCGGCAACTGACGGATAACAAACCTATTGGCCGCCTCCGAAATCCAGTACCTCGTCCAACGACTACCTTCCGGCGCCACATTGAAGAAGCAGATGCCGCACTCCCGACAGGATCACTGGTGGCCTATACTGATGCGAGCTGCACGGACACGCAGGTGGTTACGTCAATCGTGGTGCCGGGGCACCAAAACCTGTGTGTCAATCGATTGTACCTCCTGAGAGCTCCGGTTCCATCGGTCAGTGCTGAACTTCTGGCAATACGAGACGCAACAAAGTTGGTGAGCGCGGCTTCCGCATCGTCGTCATCCTTTACTATAATACGCACAGACTCTACATGAGCCATAAAGGAGCTCCGCAAGGTATATAACGCGCACACTTTCGCAGGTGATATACAGCGTATAACTGCACAGATGCCTGGCCAGATAAGGATACAGTGGATACCACGGGACACCATTTCTGCTCACATACAAGCTGACACCGCCACCCACAGTGAGCTGCCACGTACTCTAGAAGCGCCTTTCCCGAGTGATCCCCGGGGTGAGTTCCTCCACCGCAAGGAGATTCTCCGCCGCACCACACGAGATTTAATTCCACCGTGTGGTTCAAACCTCCCAGGCGGGCTTACCCGCCAGGAGGAGGTGGTGTTGCGGAGACTTCGTGTGGGGGCGGCACTTACTCCGTCGGTCACATATGCCTGGCCACAACATCTGCATGGACCATTTGGGGATACTTGCCCATTCTGTACCACCGAAGCGTCCGCGGTTACAATCAAGCACCTCTTGTGGACATGCCCTGGCCTGAATCAGATACGGCGGCGCTACCTGAGAACAGTGGGCCTTCATCCGACAAGACCACCAGATTATGATTTGTGGCTCTATGGGCCCCACCATAGAGCATTGTTGATGTATATAGCGGAAGCCGGCCTCTACCTGTATATTTAACTGTGTATGCCGTTGGGCAAACTCTCGAAATTAAAAAAAAAAAAAAATCGATTAATAAGAAAAAAAAAGGCAGACTTGAGCGAGTCCTGCGGATCTGAACTCACTGCGACAGCAGCATTTTCTAACGTATTGGCGTTATTGATTTTTTTTTTTTACTGAAGGTGCCTGGCACCTGCTATCTGGGACTGGCCAAGTTAAAAATCGATTATTCCCTACGTGAGCAGGGAAAACATAAATTACAACATGGCGGATAAGAATCGTGCAGATAAAAAAATATATGTGCAAGTGTGTGTGTCGCGTTGATTTTCTGGCCGATCTATTTAATCGTGACCACATAGACGGATTCTCCGCGGGCTGTTTGACCATTGGCGCTTCCTTAAATAGGGGTCTGCAGCGTGTCTACTGCGCACCTCCATCATCACCATATGCATGAACACGATATGTGTATTAGCCATGTTACAAGCTTGAGGCTTTGCGTCACCATTGCAATGTATACCTCTGTTGAAATTATAATTATCTCTGTTGAAAATTATAAGCGCCGTGCTATAGCCGAGAAGTCGCCTGTTTGTCGTGGAGCCTCCAGTAAACGTTTGAAGATTTTGGCGGTGCCGCGGTGTGTCATGTGAGGGCTTGAATGACAGCGTGAAAGGTAGGTTCCGAAATCCAGTGCAAGCACACAGAGCTTAAAGCACGCGACCTGGATTTTTAGTTGACTTAGTCGCACCTGTTCGAAGGAGAGAAAGTGAATGTAACCAAGTTCTCAGGTCTCTTTTAGCGCGTTATATATTACGGCTTTCATTTCTTTCCGATAGAGCAAATGTTCACAGCACATTTATGTAGTCTAAGGCTTGGCGAAGGTTATCGCGGTGACTTAAAGAATCAAAAGAGCAGGTCATTAAAGAAGCAGCACACTTCCTATAACATAACACAACCACACAAACACACGCTGCTCGCCGCAATTAATACAACCCTATAGAAAACCAGCGGTGGTATTCAATGTTTGACCGGATATTACTGCGCATATAAAGTGATAACACTAGCAGGGTGCAATAATAAAGCCGTCTTATTTTACTCGCGTCGACACCTGTCATCCCGCTCCCTCCGGAAATATTTTGCTCCAGGAAGTGGCGGTTGCGATGCAATATATATAAGGCGCAACGTACTTACTTCACAAATGAAAGGCGAGACCGCTGTCGACTAGCATGGTCAGCTTTGTGGCATTCTTTGTCGACATTCCTTCCTTGTCGTGGTCGTATATAGAGGAGAAAGCGTAGGCGGCTGGTTTTCTTGCATTAGCCCGATTACCTCCGCGCCGTCGAGCCCAGACGGAGAGCGCAGCGCCAGACAACGACTCTCCAAGGCACATACGTCAGCGCTTATCAAAGCACCGTACGAAAAGACGACCCAGAGTGTGCACAACACCGGTGCCTCCAATACGTTCCCTTTCATTCTTTTTTTTTTTCGTCCTTTCTATCATTGGCTCGGTGGGCGTGCAGCTTGCACCGGTAAGCATGCGAGACATTGGCCATCGATTTCCATCGCCAGCTGGCCGTTACTACACTTTTTTTCTCTCTCCTTCTCTATTGTTCCCATTTTCATTCTGCGCTTCGTTCTCTCTGTCCTTTCTGTCTTCATTCCTTCTCCCATGTTTACTTTCGCCTCTTTGTTCTCTTCCAGCTGGTGAAAAAGCCGGCTGTTGGTTCTCTCCTTCACTCTGTGTGTGTGTGTGTGTGTGTGTGTGTGTGTGCGTGTGCGTGTGTGTGTGTGTGTGTGTGTGCGTGTGTGTGTGTGTGTGTGTGTGTGTGTGTGTGTGTGTGTGTGTGTGTGTGTGTGAGTGTGCACTCTTTGTATAGCCTCACGACAAGTTCGTTGAACCAAGCTGTAGAAAAGGCTGCAGCCTTTTCTCTCGAGCTTTGGTTTGGCGCTGCCAACGCGCGGCGTATCTATTTATTCCGCCATTAATGAGCGTTATCATCCAGACGGCACTACCGAGGCTTTGTGAGGCTCTTACTGGCGGAGAGCGCATGACAGAAAAACTCCGTTTTTATTCTTCCAATCGACGAACGACAGAAACCGAAACTATAGATAACGCAAGAACCGGCGAAGCGTTTGAAAAATAAGTTTGTTGGTTTACGGGGCTTAACCTTCCAAAGCGACTCCGGCTATGCGAGACGCCGCTGCGGTGGGCTCCTGGTAATGTCTACCTCCTTGGGCTTTTTAACGTGCCTTTAATCTCACAGTACACGGGCCTCAAGTATTTCGTATTTGTAATTATGTAGTGTCATATTCATGCGTAATAAAATTGCGCCGATAACTTTCTTTCATATCACTAGTTCAACATTCTTTTTGCCTCGAGAACAACTGATGGTGGAGCAGCGAACACTGCTCCAAAGGCGTCAACCGGGTCACATTTGTCGTCTTCTGATATTCTGGCTGGAATAAGTTCATCTTGATTCATTTTCATGACCTTCACACTCTGCTTGCGTACGTAACGCAGCCAGGGGCGTAGCCAAGGGGGGGGGGGGGTCAACCCCCCCCCCCCCGAAATGTTTCAGTTTTGCTTGCGTATATAGGCGCGCACACATACAAACGCACGCACGAACATACATAAAGTATGGTTGAACCCCCCCCCCCCCCCCCCCCCGAAAAAATGTCTGGCTACGCCCCTGAACGCAGCGCTTTTCCAGTGCTGGCTGTGCTATTCTAAAGTGTTAAAATAGTGTACGTTATTGACGTAAACTGCTGTGGTAGCTCAACGGCGAGGTAATGGTCTGCTAAGCTCGGGAAAGCGAGTTCGATTCTCACCTATACACTGGCTGCACTTGGATGGGGGCGAAATGCAGTTGACGTGTACATGTACGTTAAAGGTGATCAAAATGTATGTCCGACGTGCCTGGTAATCACATCGCGGTTTTGGCACGTTACCCCCCAAAATTTCCTTCTACGCAAACAAACGATAAATATAACAAGTTGTTTTGGAGAGCGTCCAACTGATCATTTTGTGCTGTACTCGTCAGAACCTGAAGCCGAAGCCCGAAGACGTCACTCTTAATGCCCCGCTTGCAGCTCCCTCGGAGTGTAATGCATCTACGGTGCTGAACTGCTGCCCAAACCCCAGCGCCGCCTCTGGGAATATAGCTCCAATAATTAAGTTAATAACTTATGTGCGCTCCCTATTTACCACCGTTTGTTTCACGCTGCAGCGTGTTTGAGGAGTTCTTGCAGCATTTAATTAAGCTCCATACTTTCTATTGTTAGCGGCGCTCAGTCTTGAAAGACTCTAGGGGAAATGTTTCGCAAAGTATCGGCCATATGAAGGAGCGGGTCATATAAAGAAAAATTCAACGCTTATAGGCTAAAAACAAAGAAAGAAGGCCGATTGATAACGTAGACGAGCGTCATTAAATGCGCGCATTTCGCGCGAGAGTTGCCTGTGAGCGAAAAAAGAAATTGGTCCGGCCGATAACTTAAATGAGCTTCATTACCAGGGCTGTCCGACATCGAACGGCGCCAAGACATTTTAGAGGTTGCGAGATTTATATAGCCTAAACTCGGAGAAGAGGTAACTACACTTTTTAAACGGCACGAGAATGCTTACAGAATTGCAAGAAGTAAAAATCATTATTCAAAAAGAAAATTATGCTTGAATGCTGCGCCAGTTACTCGCTGCAGTACCTCTGACCACGTTGCTGTTTAGTAGAGATATCAGTGATGTCAAATATAGTAAACTGTCAAATATAGCCCCCCATTTACCCTATTAGGAAAAGCGGACGTGTCTCTCCTAATAATAAACTGGAATGATCAGAATGTGACAATAAACTGGAATGTGACAATAAAATGGAGTGATTAGAATGTGACAATTTTTTTCTTAGCGCACAAAGTTTTCGTTGTGTGCTAAGACAGAGAAAAAGACAACGTTTTCTTGTGCCTGTATTTTATTATTTTGTGTTATTCCATTTACCAGACTTACTCCCATTTAAAGGTAGAACTTGTCGTGTTATCATCACTTGACTGTCGATGCCCGTTTACACAGTGTGCTCGAATACCTGTTCTCGTTATCACCATTTTTATCACTCGGAAATACCTTGTTAGCGAAGAAGCCAGTTGCAAAAGCTACGCGGATGTTTCCAATTTTATTTGAATGAATTACCCACGCTCGAAATGAATATTGTCGGAAATAGCGAAACGATCAGCGATGTTGCACACGCGAATATTAAAGCAATTAAAATGCAGTACGAAGACTCCAAAAGAAAATTGAACAATCACGTGTTCTGCTTTTTAACCAAGATCAGTATCACGCAGCTAACGAAGAAGGTCAAGAGCTGTAAAGTGTGACACCGAGAGGGTTAGCATGTATTAACTTGAGCGAAGCAAACAGATCGCCAAAGTGCCAACGCCGATACTCTAAGAATCATACTCTATCCACCCACTGGTCATCGATCGCCAAAAGCGTATCATTAACCTTAATTAACGTTAATTAACCATTCTACGTGCATTACGTAGTCCTACGCTTAGATACTACGCAGCCACTAAACGTCAATTTCCTATGTTCACGTAGCACGATTCGTTTCCCTAGTTTCCACGCACACGTATCATTACTCAATTATTTCTGATTAATCATCTGTGTGGTTAATTGCCCCTTTTCTGTGGTAAGCTTATGCTCCTATATCATATCTGTCATATACAACCCTTAACTCCTCCTTTTTATGTTGTGTTCTTTTTGCTCGGTCTTTTTTTTTTTTTTAATTTATGGACAACCCGACTCGTTGGTGAATCTCGGGTTCTCCTAAAGGATGTCGCCATACGTGCCATTGCTATAAAAGCCTGATTCCTTCTTCTCACCTAAGGTTGAGCCTCTCGTATGGTCTGGGGATTATCTATTTCCTGCAACCTAATCTCAGATTCAACATGGCGATCTCTCGGGAGCCATTGTAGCAAATGCAAAAACTGCAGAAAAACGCGGCAAATGCATGGCGTCCCAAAAGACCAGGGACACATATATTATCAACGGCGTTTACGTCTGCAAGCGCACCAATATATTCTCACAAATTCTGAAAAGAAAAACTAAACTTACCTCCGGAAACTCACCTAAACTTACCTGAACCGTCCTAAACTCACCTCCGGAAACCCTAGTGCAGATGCACGAAGGGAATTGGGATACCGGCAGAATTTTGTGAAACGAAAATTCTCTCACCAGCGTTCAGCGCCAGCGAAAAAGCGTTTTCCCGTTTTTTAACACGTCCCTATAACTCTATCGACCCAGGGGCAACGCTTTGTTCAGCACCCAGTCAGGCATGATCGACCTGAGTTTCCGCGCGCAGACTGTACGACGTGGACGCCCTGGTGGGCTGCGCAAAAGAAACAGAAATGTGGCAGCTTTCGGTTCAGGCCTCATCCTGGCGGCGT
Organism: Rhipicephalus sanguineus; assembly: GCF_013339695.2. Lineage (NCBI taxonomy): Eukaryota > Metazoa > Arthropoda > Arachnida > Ixodida > Ixodidae > Rhipicephalus > Rhipicephalus sanguineus. Next base: position 126,673,817 of record NC_051178.1, read on the forward strand.
CGTTTTAACAATGACGGCGCGCTGGCTTTCTTCATTAGCTGCTGATGGGAACAAAAGCCCGCGTAACGGCGGTTGTCTTACCGGCATTTGAGCGCACACGCCGGCCATCGTTCGCTCCGTTTATAGCTTCAACGCCGTTCATTCGCAGTGCCGCCGCGACTTTCTTCTTAAAGTTTGAAATGCTCCTAGTGCGCGCTGTGGGGCTTTATTACGGTAACGTTAATAAAGCACAGCGAGACAAGATGATCGAAGCTGCGACAAGGTACAAAAGACAAAGGGTGGGTGATAAGCAGACGCATATTCTCCAAAGTGTGCCGCTGGCGTTGTCGTCCACACTATACGTGAAGCAGTTCTACCCCAGCCTTATTTTCAGAATGGCATCGCATCGATTGTACCATTCCCGATGAGAATTCGGAATGAGAAGCTTGAAAGCTTGCCAATATGTATCATGAAGCGAAGAATATGCAAAGAGAAGTCGCTCTGTAAGGACTCCCATCTTTACAACAGCAAATTCAGAGCATTTCAAGGTGTACTGAAAGCATACGCTTTCGCAACAATGAAAGTCACAGCCTTTGCCTAACGAAAACAGCGCAGTAGCGGTAACAGGAGCGGCTGCAGCCTTCCTTCAAGGCACTTGACTAGACGGACGGCTTTAGAATTTCCACACAAGATTGACTTGTATGTTCGCTCCTCTTTATTTTATCATCGCCATTCTGCACTCCTTTCCTTCCCTGCCCCCGTTCCGCGGTGCAGAGAAGCGTGTAAAGCTGTGGCTGTGAGCTCTCTGCCTTTCTGCAAATTTAAAGCAATGGTGTAGCGTTTACTAACTCATTCAGCCATCGCATTGGCATAGCCTATTCATCCATGTGCGAAAGCTGCAATTGTATAGAGACTATTGAACATCTCTTGTGCCACTGTACCCAATTTGATGAAGATCGCCGGACTCTCCAGTGTGCCTTGAATAGACTGGATGACTGGCCCTTTAATGAAGCAAAGATCTTAGGAGCCTGGTCGCGCAGCATATCAGCCCAGAAAGCCGCACGAGCCCTCCTGCGGTACTTGGAAAGAACCTTATTGAGCGACCGCCTGTGAAACTCGGCACTGTGTGTGTGATGTGACTTGTGTCTATCCTTCTCTCTCTCTCTCTCTTTTACTCCTCTATTCCCCTTCCCAATGTGTAGGGTAGCAAACTGGACGCATTGTCTAGTTAATCTACCTGCCTTTCCTACATTCCTTCTCTCTCTCTAAAGCAATGAAAAGCCGTCGCATTGTCATCACCCACGTGCACGCGTTGAAACAACGTTAAAGCCCGCAGTACTACAGCTACCACAAGTTTTTGCACACAGTGGATTCAAACGTATATCAATGAAGCGCGGCATTGCAGTGGAGGTAACTCTCAGCGAAGCGGTGTAACGGAACTTCATGCTACATTAACAATCAGTGTAGCCTTCCGGACAGCGCGAACAATGCCCACATGGTCACCTTGCGTTTCGGGGGAGCCCTGACTGCTTTGTGAGGAGGCTGGTCTGAAATACCCATGCTGTCACACTGACTATACAGTTGGTCTATTCTCCGTATAGCACAATGTGACGTTATAAGAAATTGTTTAATAACGAATGTCGCAGGAGCCAGCGCTTCAACAGGAGGCCGTGTCTTTGTCAGGGCTGGTACCCTGACAAAGACAAGGCTTCTTGTCGATATATTTGCTCCAGCGACATTTCCTGTTCAAAAATTTCTCATAAGTTGAAGCTTCCATCTCCCACTGAAGGAAGCAAGGAGGAAGGAAGGAAGGAATACAAAGGCAGAAGACAGGGAGGTTAACCAGGCAGAAGTCCGGTTGGCTACCCTACGCCGGGGGAAAGGGAAAGGGGAGTGGAAAGATGAAAGAGAGAGGAGCGAAAAACATTTACAGCATATCCACGGGTGAATGATGAAGAGCTTGGGCGAAGCTCCTGAAGCAATCATGGTTACACTGTGAAATGTTCAGTGGTTTCGCCCAGCAGTAATCAAAGCGATACGCCGCTTTGATTACTGCACGCCATCTAGCGTGCAGGGTGCCGCTGCTTTTTTCTATTTATTTTTTTTTCTTTTCTCTTTTTTTTCCTTTTTTCTTTTTCTTCTTTTCTTATTTTTTTATTCTTTATTTTGCACACATATTGCACACACCTCAATGGGACAGCGCCATCTAGTATATCGTCACCGAACTGCAGTTTGCATGCATCTCTGTGGGACAGCGCCATCTATTGAATGATACGGGAGACGCGACGGCGGGGGCACGCCGCATGGAGCGACGACCGTCTAGGTGATGCTATAAGGAGCTTCGCCCCTAAAAGGGAGAAAATGATCAATAAATGCGCTGACACGTATGTGGCGGTGGCACTGTACAATAGTCACAAGCGTTCACAGAGGCCCGTAGTCGTTAAAGAGCACAAAAGTGCTTTAACTGCCTTGTGGACCGACGAGCGATGTTGACGGTGCTCCAGCAGCATCTGCACGGAGAGCGACCGATCGTCCAATCGTCGCATCGCATCAGAAAGCGTTCGTCTTTCAGAGGCAAATCGAGGGCAGCGGCATAGCAGATGACCGATGCCTTCATCAGTGCCGCAGACGTGGCATGCCGCACTGTCGGTCACTCCAATTAATGTTGTGTATGCAACCCCCAGCCAAATCCGACAAAGAAGCGAAGCTTCACGTCGACAAAGTGCGGATGGATGTCAGAGTTCCAGCGTATGGTTTATTTGGCGTCTTATACTTGGCATGTTCCACTCCGCCAAACGGGAGCCTCAGGTGTCCCAGGAGCCTTTTTTCCGACAAAGGGTGATTATCAAGTCGGTCTAACGTATTGCAAAGTTCTTTTCTAGGCGCACTGAAGCGGGGACACTAACAGAGGAGATGCGCAGTCGTTTCCTAGCAGCTGTAGTAGAGTGTATATATGTGTGATTGTGCCTGTATGTACTATTTGTGTGTATATGGTGTATATGTGATCATTGTATATACCATAATCACCCGACACCTGGAGTAGCAAGCCAGGCGACAAACCAGGCTAACCTCTCCGGGCATTTCATTAAAGAATCTTATCTCTCTCTCTAGAACAGGGGAGTGCTCGGAACGGCCGCAGCACCAACGTACAGAAAGTGAAGCCCAAACAGGGTCAATCCACCTGCAGCGCTGCGATCGGTAGTCTGCAATGTGTCGTCGTTTAAGAGTTGCGCGCGGCTCCGGCAAAGTGGTGCAGGGGTAGAATGCCCGCTTCCCATTCAAAAGGCCCGGGTTCGAATCGCAGTTGTAGATGCTGGGTTTTTATTCTTAGTGTCACCCTTTATAGCTGTGTTGGTTTTTTACTTCCTTTCTTAAAACTAGCTTCTGTTGCTACGTATTGCTACAAAGAGTAACGTAAAATGTGCAATCTCGTGTCGAGTCTCGTCTTCGCGAAAATATCGGAGGCCATACTTTACGTTTTTGTTCAATCCCGGGAGGTGGCGCTGCAAATAACTGCGCTCGCTCTCAAATTTCTTCTACCTTACTTCACATTTTGCGTTACTTTTTGAACCAACACGTAGCTACTTAAGCTAGTTTTAAGAAACAAAGGAAAATTAATACAGCTACAAAAGGTGACGCTAAGAATAAAAACCCACTATCTGCAGCTGCGATTCGAACCCGGGCCTTTTGAGTGGGAACCGGGCATTCTACCCCTGCACCATTTCGGCGGAGCAGCGCGCATCTCTTAAACGACGACACATTGCAGACTACCGATCGCAGCGCTGCAAGCGGATTGACCCTGTTTGGGCTTCACTTTTCGAAGCTCGTTCCGGGCACTCCCCTGTTCTAGTACACTCTAGCTGTAGTCATTGCATCTAGGGCTGTTGGCCATTCCATTCCGAAAGGAGTAGGCATTTTGAAGGCCACGCCAAGCCACAGGCGCCACAAAAGCGTCTCCTCAGCTCGGGATATTTCTGACGGAAGACTGTCTTGAACAGTGAGATTAGGAATTTGTCTTGGTTGCAAGGTTGCCTCAATTCTTAGCGACCTATACCTTAGCCAGAAATACTTAGAGAACATCTTAGGTAATTGTATTACCCGGTGTTACGTTTGGCCCTGGAATCCATCATGGCAGACGCAATTGGACATGCCGGCCACAAAGTTTCCCCCAGGGATTGGCGCCTGGACGGGAGCGCTGAGCACCGCATTTTCCTGGACGTGTGCTTGCACGTGCGGTCAAGTGAGCCAGGCACCCGGACGTGGTGGCGTTAGGAGGGACCCGACGATGGAGTCGCAACCCCCCTCCTCGCGCGTTGTGCGCAGCGTGGGATGGCGCCGAGTCATCCGCATTTGTCACGGAATGCCTCGTGGCCCTCGTGTGGCCGAGACCCTCGCGGAGGCTCGTGCGTGGCCTGCGTCGCTCACGGCGGACCTGCGCGCATTGTGCCACGTGCAGCGTCTCCACCGAGTGCCTGATGCAGGTCCCCTCCTCTCGCGGTTACGTGCTTTGCCAAACTCACGTGTCGGCCAACTTATCGACATGTACGACGGTGTTGTGTCTGACGATCCCGCGCGCTTTTCGCGCTGGCCACCCCCTCACCGTCGAGTGCCCCTTCGAGTGAACTTGCACCTGCCGGGCATTCGGTCCAAACGCCCACCCCCCTCAGTGCCATTGCTCAGGAGGCCGCGGCGCGGATGTATGAGGACCTGGCCGGGAGGACGCAAGTGTTCACCGATGAGTCCGTCCTGCAGGATCGCTCAGCCGCGGCCGCCTGCATAGCCCCTCAGCTCAGCTCGGAACGACAGTGCCGCTTGCGATACTGTGCGTCCTCAACAACAGCTGAGCTAATCGGGCTCCAGCTGGCTGCTGACCTCCTGCGCAATTCGCCGGCCGTCACTAGCGCAGCAATCTTCTGCGACTCGAAACCTGCCCTGCGCCAGCTCGCGAGGGAGGAACGAGGCCCCCTTCTTGCTCAGCGCGCCGGTCTCAGCCTGCTGGCCCTCCAGGAACGCGGCTGTGATGTGGTCCTTCAGTGGCTCCCTTCACACGTCGGCATCGCGGGCAACGAGGCTTCAGACGAGCTCGCAAAACGAGCACACTCTGCCGAGACTTCGCTGACGGATTACGCCAGCTCGTTCGACTCGGCACAAAACAACCTTCGCCGGTAGCTGGTGCGCGAGCATCCCGACGCACGGGTCGCCGCCGGACAGCCCCCTCCTCCCATCCCAGCCACTGGTTTCACTCGCCGCGAGCGAGCGCATCTCTGAGGACCGGTTCTGTGTGGCCCGCGGAACGCAAGCATCGTCTTCGCGGCGCCGCTGCACCGAACTACGCCGATTGCGGCGCGATCGAAACCCTGTGTCACCTATTGTTTGACTGCCCTTCTCTCAACAATGCGCGGAAGCGGCTCGTCATGAAATACCACCTCGTCGGACTGCCGTGACCGTCGCCGCCCAGCCCTTGCGGCCCTCTCGCTTTTCTCGAGGATGCTGGCCTAGTCAAACGAATTTTCTAGCCGCTCACCACGGTGACTCGGACGCCCATTCCCCCACCCCCCTCACTTTTTTTTTCGCTCATACCTTTCTTTTTCTTCTTTTACCATACTCTTTCCACTCTCACTGTCCCTTCATTCCCCAATCCCCCGTGAGTGTATCGGTTGAGGTGTCCTCACTTGAGAGACATTTATCGTGCACTCCACACCCAATTTTCATTTTCATTTCCTTCTTCCTTTTAATAATCCCCCCCCCCCCCCCCCCCCGCTGGAGAAGTTCCCATCGAACCAAAGCATGTCTTTACCTGAACGCAGACATTAGCGCTTGGAGGTGTTTGAGACAGCGGCCGCCTTCTGCTCGGAAGTCAATGACTTTCCCACTCCCTCCTCGGATTCAACCTCCTCGCCTAGCATTCACAGAATCGAGTCTTCGAGTCGTGGCCGGGTACGTATTCTTGTTGTGGGGCACTTGTGAACCCCATTGGACACCTTGACCATGATCCTCATTAACAGATGTATCGAGTGGCCCATTTTCACCCTTTCTGGTGGGCGGCACACTGAGAAGGCAAGACACCGGATTGGCGGGAGCTGCTGTCACTCCTCCCGAGTGTCACACTATTAGCAGATGCGGGGCTATAAAAGTCGAAGACTTTTGTACCAAAATGTTGGCTGTTGGAACTTGGATGTTGGATAAATTCTCTCTCTCTCTTCAAATAATTAAACAAACCTAAGTTCATTTGAAAGAAAGTGTTCTCCTCAATGGAAAACATCGGCTATGTGGACGACGGCGGGAGCCCGCTACCGTAACGAGACCCGCCCGGATCCCACTCCTTACAGCGGATGCTTTCTAAATTTTTTTGGTAGTAGTGACAAATTTGAATCAGTTGTTACTTCAGTCAACAAACAATTTAAGTAAATGGAAGACGGTCGAAGTTTACTGAACTGCGCCCCTGAACAGTGAAAGAATGAGCAGATAATATACAAAAAGCAGACAGGCAGTTGTTTCGTAAAACGCCCCAGCAAATGCCACACCAGTGCGGCAACGGTATGCCACACTGGTGTGGTATTTACAGTTCCTTTAGCTGCAACTACTTCTACATAGCGCAGTCGGACGGTTGTGTTAATCAGAGATTAATGGAGCATAAATTAATGGAAGGCTCACCATCTTATTTTCCATTGCATGGTCGAGAACGTAAATGCACGCCACAATTTCGTGAAGGCGCAATCTTATACATGCGCAATAATGAAGAAACGCGTCTAATGCTTGGGGCTTGGCATATCAGTAGTAGTCGAAGAGCATGCGTCGGCCAATTTTCGATTAACATACCTAAAGAAGACATGAAATTACTTAAGCGTTACCTTTAGCGTAGACCTGCACTTGTGTCTCATTGATATGCGGCCCTACGATGTCTGCTCATGCGCAGATAAGGTTCCTTGTCTCAGAACAGTAGCGCAAAGAATCACATGGACGGCGACGGCTAAAGCTAAAGACGGGACACATCGCTTGTCTCTCCTCTTTTCCGACAGTGGCCCTTTCATTTGATAGTCGCCTTCTGTGTTGTCTTGCTCGCTTCTCTTGTATCCGTCTTTGCACGCCTTATCTTCCTTTAAGGTAATCTGTAGTGTACGTTACTCGGCGACAGACCAACAAGACCGTCGCGCCTAACAGAAAATTTTGAGAAAAACAGCATAGAGGAGGAGTCACTCAGTCAGTCATGAAGTTTATTCATAGGTCCTGAGGAGTCTAAGCCTCTTTATTTAAGACGGCAAGATTGGGAAGGATGGACTCCCTTTCCTAGGTGGCAGCCATGAGTCCTTGTGCTCTGGCGGCCTCCTCGGCTAGCCGAAGGACTTGGAGTTGCACTTCTGGGTCTGCGCTTAGCAGTGCGATCTCCCACTGTTCTCCGTTAATGAATGTTCTATCTTGTCCTGACACTCTGAGGCAAGCCCACAATATATGATTCAGGTCCGCCCTTAGATTACAAAACGTACACATATCAGAGTATAACTCCGGGTATAGTAGTAGTGATACGCAACCGGATTCGGGAACGTGTTCGTCTGTAAGAGGCGCCACGCCATCGCCTGCTGCTTGCTTAGTGAGGTGTGTGCCGGGAGAAAGCGGGCCCTTCCTAACCTGTAGTGTTTTGTAATCTCCTCGTAACTAACCATGCGGTCACTCTCAGTCCCCGGGATTCGCGCTGCGCCTGTTCGGCCTGCCAATTCTCGAGCTAGGTCGGCAGGTTTTCTTTACTTAAGAATGTGTGCTATCGACAACACTAGTATGGCTTGTCATTTCACAGAGAGAGAGAGAAAGAGAAGAGGAAAGGCAGGGAGGTTAACCAGACGAACGTCCGGTTTGCTACCCTGCACTGGGGATAAGGGAATGTGGAATAGAAAGAGGAAGAGAGAGATAAGGAGAGCACTGCACGTGCGAAGGGGGTACAATCTAATTTTGTAGTGTATCGGGCCAGCACCCGGCGCACCTAAGGGGGGGGGGGGGTGTTATTAGAACGCTCTGCTGGGTGGGCTTCTCGGTGAGTTATTCGACAAAGGGACCTGAGACCAGGGTTCTCTTAACATTGTTCTCGTTTTGCTGAAACGTCTATGTATCGCACACCACAGATCTAGACACCACAGATCCAGTACCGGAAGCATGGAGGCGAAAACTCTATCTTCGACCTCTAACGCGTAACATGGACGCTAACTCCCACGAAGGCCGACGAATGGTCCGGGTGGGCCCGGGTAAGAGACTTGGCGCGCAAATGTGGGTCTCAGCGAGGCGTCTTCTACGTAGAGGTGGCCGGACCGGCATCAGAGGGGTATTACACGGCAGCTGTCATTCACCAGGATGCTCAGGTCAATGGGCTCTCCTTCAGAACCCCAATCTCAACACGAGAGGAAGAGGACGCAACAGCTCTAGCAGCCTCCGATCCCAGATCCAATACGGTTCCCACAGACTCCCGTAAGGCCTCTTTTGAATACATGGTCGGGGAGGTCAGAGGGGTTTGTGGTGTCTTCTCTCTTGTGTCCGTGTTTGCACGCCCTGCCTCTTTAACATGAATACTTACCAACTAGCTCAGATCTCTGTTGTTCTAATGTGACACTTCTCGCCTGCAAAATTCCGAAAATGCTGAAAAAGTGACTGATCACAACTAGGCCAAACGCATTATCTGGACTCCAGGGCATCGGGGTTTGCGGGGTAATGAGAATGCAGACGCGATGGCCCGAGCGCTCAACTCCCGGGCGTCTCGTTCCCCAAACCTTGAGAACTCTGAGAACAGGCAAGCACCCCTGACCTTTCAAGAAATTTTGCTCGATTTTCGAGAGTGCGATCGACTCAATATTCGGACCCTGCTAAGGCTCTGATTAGAGCAGATCATTCTCCGCAGAATACATACCAATACCCTGCTCTGCCCCGTAATAATTTGCTTCTGAGACCCTAATTCGGACAGGAAGTGCCCGCACTGTAGGGAGACACCAGACGTCTTTCACATTCTCTGGGCATGCACCCATAGCTTACCTAACCCTCGTCCATCACCCACCATCCCCCCTCCAGAGTCGTGGGAGACCACGCTCCGCGACTGCCCTCGACTGGAAGCCCAACGGGTCCTAGTCCAAAGGGCGAGAGTGGCGGATGAGTCTTGCGGTGTTTCTTGAGAGTCTTGGGATAATTATGGACGCTCCGGGGTAAATCTCACTGCTCTGCCATAGTACATTGTACTCTGAATCGTCCTCCTCCTTTTTTTAAAGGGCCCCTCACCAGGCCACATAGCAAATTTTAGTTAGACGCTGGAAGTTGTTGTGTGTAGCAGTATGCCGCAAGAACTTTTCAAAACGGTTCATTACGAGCTGAGAAAATCAATAATTTGTAGCGGCGCGAAACCATGATGCGAGGAGGCGAGTTTCAAACCCTTGCCACTCGCCCCGTGTAGCCTTAGCAAGCCAAATCCCTTCCCTGCCCTCTTCACTTGACACATACGCATGAACACGTCATGCGCATGCATGGTCACGTGCGCATGACGTGCCCGAGCAGGTGGCTTTGGCCCGAGCCAGCCCGAGCACGCGAGCGGCGTTGCACGGCCGCTACCTTTTTTTTTTTTTGTGTAGCGCCCGTGGGCGTTTTGTCGGCGTTCTCTGTGGTGTACTGCCTGTTTCTGCGGGACGGGTATGAAAGTTGAGACATTAGACACTTTTAGTTGGGCGTACGCAGAAGTTGCGTACGCTGCGCACAATACGTTGCGTACGCTGCAAGCGAAGCGTGCTACAACAGTTTTAGTTTAACGTACCCTGACCCGTTTCACTCATATAGATTAGTCGTACGCGAGATGTGAGTGTTTTCGCATGCTTATCAGCGCCACCGACGTCAGAAGAATGCTAGGTCCCAGGAGTAACGTGGCCTCTGTGATCTGCACGCAGGACCTCCCGATGGCCTGGGTAATGGCCACTGGCATACATGTGAGGCGGCGGCGTTCGCTGTGTGCATTTTTGGCGTCGTCCCTGGCTGCATTGGTTGCGCGCGTTGACCTTTGCCGTAAACGTTGAACATTACTATGTGCACACAGCTTTGAAGCTGGGTACACTATGGAAGAATGGCGTTTGATGGACTACGGCCGCACTGGATCGAACACAGCGTTCTATCTAGCGCGGCTGTGTATGAGGCTTAGCGTATACCTTACAGCAACTGGTCGTATTGCAGGCATTCTTGACTTTCCGATCTACTAGCAGTACTTTCAAGGAATCAAAGCTCGCACAACGCTCAATGTGCGTTATGTTGCGGCATGAATAAAAGTAAGAGCCAAGCTCACGTTCTTTTTTTTTTTACGGCGTCATTCGCCTAGATGCCTGATAGAAATAGATAGCGCGTTCGCGCACACAACCTGTCGAAGACGGTTGCTTGAGGATTTCTGGGAGACGCCAGGCTATGTCTTCCCACTGGTCAGGACGCCGGAACGTGCCGCTTGATTGTACCTTGTCTGGCATGGAAACATGGCCTTTCAATGTGGAGTACACACGACTTGCATCGGGTTCACTATTGCTGTCTGCGTCGAACGCCACTGCAGCCGCCATGGGCTCTCGTTTCTGGTTTGTTCGAGATCTCGCGAGAACGCAACGTAGTAAGCGTTGCGTTACGTACGCAGCGTCTTGCTACGGGCGTACGCGCGCATCCCTGGAATAGATACGTTACGTACTGCGCATGCGCACTTCTCTCCCGTGGCCGTGCTGCGTACGTAGGCTCGTTACGTACGCCCAACTAAAAGTGTCTATTTGTACGGGCACGAGAGTGGCGGTATCATGAGCCAGTGCCGCATTAATGTTTACTTGGACGCGGTAGAATAAATGAGCATAATGAGTGCTCGAACGCGCCAGAACATTACTTTCGTTTCCAGAACTGGCGTCTGCTCGATGCGCTAACCGCGGGGGCACGAACGCATGGGAAAGGGAGGCACATTAGCCCCGCATCTCGCTGCAATTCACGAGAAAAAAAAAATGAAAAGACGCACACATTCCCTTAGTGTGTCTCATTATTTCTCTCAAGTTTTATTAATCTATTCAAGCAACAAATTACACAAACTACACATGTCGTGTCAAATAATTATCGCAGTATCACGTGCTAGTGTTGGCGACGTCAGAGCACAGTCGTCTACGTAGAGGAGCGACGTCACAGCACTACCATCTACGTAGAGTCATTTTCTCATGTACGTCATCCCCTCGTTCTCTAAAGCGCCGCCCGTGAGAGGAAGGGCAAGCAGCGTTCACCTTGAAATTTGACCCATTTCCGCGGCACGTAGCGTTGCAAATTTTGGCAGAAGTGATCGTGGACGCCCAGTGTATGCATTGCGCTCGTTAGCCCAAAATTGTCAAACCTGGTGAGGGGCCCTTTAAACAGTGCAAAGCCCTCTAAATCGTTACTGCTAAGGCGAAAGCCTTGAGCACCTCGTTGCGCGATGACCTTGAGCTAAACACGGCCATCGAAAAAGGTTGTACAAGAACGCAAGTGACCTACGTTATCGATGACGTCACGTTGTGACGTCACTTGTTGCCCAAGTTGGTGACAATCACGTCACATCTTTGCTTGGCAATGGGTGGGCCGTTCTTGAAGCTAGTGCAGCAACACGTAAGACGCAGGAAAGAGGTGAGAGGAGGAGTGGAGGAACAATGCAATCGACTATGAACGTCAAGGTAGTTTAATGCGCGTCTCTCTCAACGCGGCTCTTTATGTAATCGCAAGAAGCCCAGTCCCCGATTATATAACTTTATGCATTACCAATTGTGCAGTAGGCTTTGGCCTTCAAGTGTTACAGAGAGCGTGACACGCTGACGAACTTTGCGCATGCTGAACACGCTGCCCAATCTAGAACAAACTAGATGAATCCTCCTCTTCTGGTGACCCTCCCAGCCTTTCCCAACTTGTTTATCCGTGTCGTTCCTCATTGCAGGAGTTATTGGGCGCTGCTTCCAAACGCTCGTCGAAAGCAAAAGAAAAAAAATTGAAAAAATAACGTTAATGTAAAACTTCCTCACGTTCCCTAATGTATCATTCTAACGACCTTATCACGAACAAACAGAGAGCTTCTGAATTCGGTGGCACAGTTTTATGTTCGAACTCCTCCTCACGTCGAGGTAGGGCTCAGGCACGTAGTAGAGACAATCTTCGGGCGTAAAAGAGTTGGAAGGGGGTGCGGAGGAATGACAGAGAGAGAGAGAGAGAGAAGAAAGAAGATCGTGGAAAGGCAGAAAAACGGTAACAGCAACAAACCGAAAATTGTAGTCTGAAAGTAATACATCAGGCTATTATGTACCCTGATTTATGCCTCGGTGTTTTTATCGCACGGCCGGCTAAAGGAACTCGCTAGTGGCATGAAATATTCACTCTCCTAGAGGTCGTTCACGCTTTGTTTTGTACTTTCCATGCCAGTCGAGCATGTTCTTCTTTTCTTTTCGTGTTTTTTTTTTATAGCCACAGCTTGTTTCCTCGTACTTGGATAGTTTTATGGGCGCTGATGGTCTTTGCAAGCACTCTTTTAATAGGTAAGAAAAGCTGCGTTAAGGACGTGATCGAGAAAAAAGCCTCCGTAGAACTTGGCTTTTCTTCACAAATTTACTTGAATATGACGTCCAATTTACCATACCAGTGTGACTTTTTTCCGCGAAACAGCAATTAAAAAGTCCATCACATCGTGGTGTGAGCCGTTATAGCCAAACCACGTATTTGCATAAAATGCGAATATTCCGTGCCATTACCTTAGAAAGGTAGTCTTCTCTGGCATTTTCTTTATATTTTTGCTTTCTTCAGTGAAAAGTAAAGTATTTGGCTTCTTCCCAGCTCGCTCGCTTGCTCGCTCGCTCTCTCACTCACTCGTAAAAGTTGGGGTACTTAAGACCCTAAATTGTTCAGTGTCTATGAGGAAAACTAGGGTGGAACTACCCATGTTAGCAGTACAGGGATAGGACATTTATTGTCAAGCTTGAGCTCAGCCGGAGAAACAGAGTCCAACTGAGAAATTGAGGCTTGTTCGTTCAATTTCTCAATATAACGATCCATCCATGAAGTAGGAAACGCTGTGTTGGTCGAATCAGATGACTGTATTTTTTTTCCTTTCTCAGTTGGTACTCGACGGAAGGCCCCAAACCAGCGTTTTCAAAAGCACTGCTAAAAAATTCATTATAAACCGTTTTCTAACTACCGCCTTTAGAAAGCACCACAAAGACGAATAACACGTGAGTAAGCTGCATGCGTGTATTTTCTGGCTCGTCACCTTAGTTGTTGCTCACCTAACAACGGGTGATATTAAGATGGGACGCGATATTCCGCAATTTGTGCAACGTCATGCATTGCCTTGGCCCAATTATCGAGAATTGGGTTAACGCGCTTGCCGAAGCAATTACCTCCGGCGTGCTCGCACAGAATGAACCGTCCAGACGAAATGTGCCCGGAAAGCTCTCGCGCCGATTAGCCTCAGTAATGTGGTACAGAAACGCGCCCAACGTGCTTAACATACGGCGAAGAATTCTGGCAGCGCGCTTCCATCAAACGAAGGGTCGCTATATCCATAAACTCGTCGTAATTTTCCCACGGGCTATCAAAGACGACCCGCCTGTTCACGGCTGGCATCGCCAGACTCTAGCGTCTTTCGCCACAGTTTTCTATGGCGCGGCACGGCAAAACAAACAGATCGTGTTTTTTTGGTACCGGATTCTTCCATGCGAGCGCATTTGAAGAATGGAAGCAGGGTATGGGCCACTTTGTTTCATTACGAGCGAACTACTGAACATGTTCTTTGTCATTGACCTCGGTATTCAAAGCATACAGATGATCAAATGGACAGACTGATGGGCTACACGCTAAAAAAAAAATATCGTACCTTGCAATGGAGGCGCAATGCTTAAGAGACAGCGGTGCTGATGGCACCTATGTAGTCCTGGCTTTTGCTGTTTTGTTAAGTTTTGCTAATTTTCTCTTACTTTCTTTCTCTCCTTTGGTTTCCTTAACTCTCCTTTGGTTTCCATGACTCTCCGACGAGAGTACAATTATATCGAAGGAGCGTTCACGTCTCTTTATAATGAGTGTCATACAAGTGGCAAGTCAGGGCTCACAGAAAAGTGTCAAAGGACTCTTTTCTTCCCCCTTCTTAAAACGCAGTTTGTAGGACATAATTGACGCAATAGCGCAGAGAACCACACGGACGGCATAACGGGGCACAGTGCTGCGTCCAGTCTTGCTATTGCGCTGTCCGTGTGCTTCTTTGCGCTATTGCCTGAATTATGAAGCACACAAGTGGTTGATTAGAACTGTTTTGGAACGTTCCAACGAACAGCCGTTTTCGAGGCAGACAATCCCGAAATGTTCACCTAAAACTTTCATCGCCCCCGAAGTTGATCTCTCCATCACTTTAGCAGTGATCAGTCCACATATATTTTCACGACGCATACATCAGATTTCAATTATTGAACGTCCCGAGGCACCTTCCCAGCGTACCGCATGCCGACAAACATTACAGCCTTAGCTGAAACTCGAAGTAACTAATTAAGCATGACATTTCCATGCCAAAGCGTCTTACAAACTTCATTACGTAAGAAAAAAAGGTAAGGAGGAAATGACGGTAGCTTCCTGCACAGTGCAGAATGCAAAACATTAATAGATGGACACAAAACACAAGAGATCCCCGCACTCAAGCGCGTGGCGTTTCGTTCGCGCGAGAACATTGGACATTTAGCAAAGAGCCGCTTCGGCACCTCCAAAAGTTTCACCAAGATGCAGGGATCAAATATGAATGATGAAATGTCAGAGACGACGCGCAATGTATTCCTACTAGATGTGGAGAGCTGTCTGCACCCCGTTGGATAGAACTGGCGCGCGGAAAAAGCCTTCGCAAGACTAGATCTGTCTGCAAAAAATACTCCTCCTCCTCCTAACTGGGCATCAAAATTTTCAGTACATTTGTAGAAAACCGACTACGGAAATCGGTGCGCAGATGTTTTTCACTTTAATATGAAGCGTCTATTGGTGGCCAGCCTAAAGAAACACCTGACGAGGTACCTTTTTCATTTCTATCTGGCATTATTCATGAATAAATTGTTGGTTTTCGTTCATTATTGTCTACATAGTTCTTTTTTTCTTTTTACTGGTGGTCGAACACCTTCTTCTCGTTACTCTCCCCATTGCCGTCATCAGGAGCGTCATCATTTTGAGTTTGAAAGGCTTCTTTTAAAGGCTCTCCTGGGCGATCGTTAAGCGACAGTAGGCTTAATTTATTAGGCGTTTCACTAAACCTTTGGTGTATTGCTCAACAACTACTAACATTAATTATTAAAACGTGAGATAGCGACACCTGTTGTGATAAAAAGACGCAATATGACCAATTCGTACCTACGTTGGAACGCCTTTACGTAACTCAGCCGTTCGCACAAACAATCAAAGTGTGGACCTCAAAGGAAGAACGCTAGTATAATGATAGGAAAGTGATGCATACCTACTACGACAAAGCGGACGGTGGAATTGCGCTCGGCGCCATCGGCGAAAAATGCCGAGCACACGTACAGTCCGGCGTCCGCAGCAGTCACGTCTCCGACCATGAGAAGTGCCGGTTCGTCTGCCGACGAGAAATAGGCGCGTCCTGACCATAGATGCGCTGGTCGGTGCCTGGCCTGCAGGAAGTTTCCCGAGCCCATGTCGACCGTGTAGACGGGTACGGAGAGGCCGCGCTTGAACCACGACACGGACACGGCCCAAGAGTCCAGCGTGGCATGTCGGAGTTGGCACGGCAGTGCAGCGTCACCACCCACGCGGCTCGTCACCACTGTGGGGCCTGCAGCGGCGCCTGGGCAGTTGAAGATTAAGCAGAATAAGAAGTCATTTCCTTTTGCTTGCGCTTGTTTGTAAGGAGATGCAAGAGAAAAAGAAGATACATGAAAAAATTGGCGAATTTCAATGTTGGCAGCGTAGGCTACAAAATTAATTAATTAATCCTGCCGGTGTCAAGGACCACGAGTAAAATTTCTTCGAAGACTTGAGAGGTTACTCTGAGAATTAAAAATACTGGCAACGATGTTTGCTATATTTCGTGCTCATAAATTTCCCTTTTCCTAACTTTTTTTTTCTAAAAATCTGCCGATTGATTCTACCTAACGCAAAGACAATTTGTTAGGTAGGTACCGACAATGTGACAATTTTAGTTCCTTTTCTTTACTATATCAAGCTATATTTCAAACGACTGTGTGGCGATGCGAACATTAACAGATATAAAGACTCTGCTTTTTCTATGGTAAAAAAAAAAGAAGTAAGGACACTCTAGAAGAGTTGATGGAATTATTTTCATTGGCTTCCGGGGTAAATACCGCGAGTCCACTGTATTCGCATCCAAAAAAGGAAATAAGCGGTGCTCGAAAAGAAGGACATCTTTTTAGTGTTACAGGCATATATATTTTTATTCTAAATGACAAACGATGCCGCGTGTATATGTGTAGCATCACGGCGCTTATAAATTTGTAAAATAAATACTCCACTCTAGCCGTTAACATGCATGAGCAGTTCCATTAACAAACTACGTATGTACAGTAGCTCAGATGGAGTCATTTATCACAACCACGAACAGTCCCCACCAGCGATTAGCTTTTTTTTTTTAGAAAAATATGTGGTTCATCTTTATTTCACAGAGGGCGTTCCGTACAGCCACACACATAAAGCACTATATGCATATATACTCCATGGGGACTGTGAAATCGTTTCTAAGAGTCATTCAGAATGTTCTTCTTTTTGCAACGTGGATGATGTCACCGTACAATGCCAAAATACCATAGCGGCGGCTGAGGTGAGTTTGAGGCCTCTGTATTAGCTCAGCTGAAATAAAGAGTTCACTCTAGCGTTTAGGAGCACGCTCCTTAACTCAAGCTTCGTCAATCAATCACGCACGTTGTCGAACCATGAACCCCACTCGTTGCCGTATACCTTTATTGCTCCTTTTGTACGTACTTTGCATCAGCGCGGAAAACGACAGAAACGCTCAGGTAGAAAGGACGCACAGGACGAGTGCTATCCGATAGGTGAAATTCTTTTCCAAATCGCCCAATTGTGCGCCTTACTCTTTTTTTTTTCCAGTACCCTCGGTCGCCGATTCACCCGAAAGCGAAACTTCTCGATTACGCGGGTTAGTTCTGGCAGATTCGTAATTAATGGCTGCCAACCGTAACCTCGGAACAAATCTCTCGGAGCGTTTTCTGTTTAACCCGTACCAACTATTTCGCTGCGCACGCCAGGCTTTCCAACTATGCCATCCTTTACCAATTCATGCTCTTACCTTCCATCCTGCCACGCAATCCAAGTTTGACCCTCTCAAAAACCCACTGTCGCCTGACCTGTACTGCCCTTTTTGGTCCCCTCTCTGCAAGCGAGCGCCGAGTGCAAGGAGGGAGGGAGGAAATAGAGGGAGAGAGGAGGGTCGCAGCAAAACGGGCCGTCGTGTGCCTTGGGCGCTGCACAAGGGTCGGCCATCATGCGCCACATTAGAGATAATTTATCACCCGAGTTTTACGAGCCGGGTCCTTTCTGCTGCTCCGTGTATAGTCGTACTACTTCTGTCTCGCCGAGGCCGGCTGAACCAGAGTGCTGCAGACCTCGTGTGCACAGAGGGGCGCCCAGAAATTTGCGAGGGCTCTTTTAATTAATCCGACAGTCGGGGGCGGGCGGCTCTCGGGGAGGAATATATTTAGCATGCAAATGTACGGCCGCTTAATAATTTCGGGTCTCCGCTCTCATCTAGCACTGTCTTTTTAGGCCATTTTCTGGCGGAACAATAGCGCGTGGAAAATGCTATCGTGCCGTGTGGGGATTTTTTTACTGCCGGTTCCGCAAACAGAAGGACACTGGGGCACGTACTGCATGCACGGTGTAACATAGAAACTGTATAAGCTGTTAAGCCATTGTGATCCACATTGCGCCCGCGCAATGATCCCAACAGCTTCTTTCTCTCCCTCTCTTTCAACTCGCGTTGTTTGCTTCATCGAACGTTCTTTGTCATACGCTCAGGCTAGTTAACTGTACTAAAGAAGCACGCAAAGTTCACGTCACGTGTAGTACTGCACTAGTACATATTGAAATAATCGGTGCGTCGAGATGCGGTATCAAGTATCAGTGTATCCGCTATCTCTGCGTACAGTACTCTCTCAAGAGATAAGAATTTACGGTACCCGTGCATTTAAAGTAAAGTGAACTATCAAAGATAAACTGCACAGACTTAGTTCATTGGAAGGCTCTCATGGTATACGCACAGACTCGGGGTTTCAGAAGCTTGCTTACAGTTAGCGCATCCCCATTATATGGCAATATAGCCAACAAAAAAGTTGGCTCTATTTCAGTTCACCCTCGGTGTGATTTAAGCACCATTATGCAATAGATCGTCGGGTAGTTTAAAGAAAGCATAGATACCGTGTCGATGAAGGACAGAGAGAACGCATAGCCTTTATGAAGAATTACCAGAACAATATATTGATTTATTTTTTAGTTTTAGCGAACCAAAACCACGATATGATTATGAAGCATGCCGTATGTTTTTAATACCCTTTAAGTTAACGTCACCAAACGCAAAGTTTCAAGCACGCATCTCTTAAATGCGACAGAGAAATCAAAAGCTAAAAGAGAAGACACTTCGATAGATCCCATCTCGTGATAAACAACGGGGCCGCACGTTACTAATTCGCTGGTTAACCATCTCTACAGAGTTGTTCGGGCGGTGAGTTTATTTTGGTGCAATAACTGCAACATCGTAGTTGTTAGCAGTAATACCATTACAAAAGTAAAGCAGAAAAAAATTACAAGCATGGCTTCTTCTTTGTCCGCAAGCACTCGTTCTGACATGTGATTTAGAAAAGATGGACATTTTTCCCACAGCAGCCGACGCAGCAATACACTCAGGCCTACAACAGCGCCCTCGCCATTCCGGGCAGCTCGAACGATCGCCGTTACCACCTGGCAACATAGATAATGAAATGGTAAAATAAAAAAAAGGGATATCGTCTGGTGTAAGGGAACAGCGAAATTTCCTGTAGTGAACATTTCGGCTCGTGTACAACTGAAAAAAACGGGGCTACACTAAGACAGAAAAAAAAAATGAGACAGCAAGCTAGACAGAGAAAAAAAAAACAGATAAAAACCTTCATGTTACATATCGACGTAGTACTTCACGTTGGAAAGCGGTAAATGGTCAGGCGGAACTAACATTTGCTTTTTTTTTTTCTCGTCATTCGATGCCGCTTGCCCAAAGCTTGGCGTACGTGCTTTCGCTATCCCGTTAGGCCGCGTCTGTACTTAAGATTTGCTTTTTTTTCCTTTCTAGAAGCCGTTTATCTTTATTATTTCTTCATCTTCCGGGTGTTTTTTATTTGTTTTTATTGCTTATTCATTTTTGAACAGCTAAAAGCGACCATTGCTCTGTCATGGAAGAACAGCGCAAAATACGGGACAGTGAACAAACAGGACGCATCGCTACCTGTGTGTTCAATGTCCCGCATTTTATACCGTTCTGACATAATGTTCACGAACCAACTAGCCCCCCTTAAAACCTTTGTGCGTTGTTCTCTTGCTGTGTTTCTATCATTACTTTTGATTTTTGTTTTATCCGCTCATTGTACAGTACATCCCTAGAATCGATCGTTGTGGCCTTACTAAATGAAACAGGCAACAAGGGTTCCGGAGCGCGATTTTTGGGACGACACGTGTATATTGACGTGTCGTGTGGAAGGGCGTGGCAGGTTGTACCACACGACACTCCGCTCTGTTACACGGGTGTACAGAGCGACGTATTAACAGCAGTCCTTGTCGGACGATATGCCGTTGTTATTTCGCGCTATGTGCCTTCTCATACTAGCGCGAGAGTCTACCGCTGAAAACAAAAGACAGCCACAGACCTTATCAATTATTTCTCCAGAGTGAAGACCACACATCTTATTTTCGCTTTGCCTGCTTTTTCTTGAGTAGAAAGGAAAATTAGGCAGGTTGGTCACGATGGCAACTCGCCCACTTTTCGCGCTACCCATTGCAACAGGTAGCGCCAACGACGAAGACGGAGAAGAAACAAGCCCTGTGTGTGTCTTCAAATAACTGCTTTCTCCGAAGATCACGACAAGGACCCAGCTTTTAAAGGGTTGTTTATTAAGGGCAGTGCGGTAAAAGAAAGTGTAATCACTTAATGTAAGCGTTTGACGTTGACAAAAAGCGAACGACAAACGTAGTATTTATTATATATTTAAGTTATTAATATTTGTAGTAGTTAACGTCTCATTATCAGTGAGCGACAGCAATTAACAATACTATCAATTTTACATGATTAAGTGCGCTTCTCTGTGATTTCTACGACGAAAAGTTGCTTGAAAGATGTATCTACAGTGCATAATTAATAATATCTGGGGTTTAACGTCCCAAAACCACGATATGATTATGAGAGACGCCGTAGTGGAGGGCTCCGGAAATTTCGACCACCTGGGGTTCTTTAACGTGCACCTAAATATAAGTTCACGGGCCTCACACATTCTCGCCTCCATCGAAAATGCAGCCGCCGCGGCCGGGATTCGATACCGCGACCTTCGGGTCAGCAGTCGAGCGCCATAACCACTAGACCACCGTGGCGGGGCTATCTACAGTGCAGTACACGGTATTTGTTTAATCGCTGTGAACGCTTTGCTACAAAGGTTTGCTCTCCAGAGTTACCGTGGACTGTCACCGACGCTCAGAAGCCAGGCAAGTTGCGGGATGACACAGCCATTCACTTTAAAGAAATTAGGCTGCATTGCATACGTGTAGCCCGATCTTTTCATTAAGGCAACACTACCAGTTGCCACCGATAAAGAATGTTATAATAGAAATGCTTATTCAAGGTACAGTGAGATAAATATTCTGAAACCCCTGTTTTTTTCAGTTTTTTTTTTTTTGCGTTTTATGTACTTAAAGTATCCCAGTTAACTTTAGATAATCAGTTGTTTGTTTATTCTTATTTTTTGTTAGAGAGTTTGGAGGTGACACGCAGCATTGCCTGCAACATGCGGCGTCGAGTGCAGCAAAATTTACAGCAGAATCATAACTTCCTTACGTATCTTGGTTTCCTTTTTTCTGAATAGCATATCAAAAGTCAGTCTTCCGGGATATCTTAAACCGAGTCCTTGGACGTAGAACTGCAGAAGAATAGGGAAAAAAATGAGACACAATGGAGCTAGGGAACCAGAGAAAAAAAACTGGAATCGAAAAAAAGTCTTAACAAAATGCTTCTTCAGCGGATGCGAGCGCGAACATTCTTCTCCCTCGACACCTCACGTACCACGTTACACGACCCATCTCACATTTTCCTTCAATTACATCGATGTCTCTGGAACACGCTCATATTACCAATATCCCTGGCTCCTTCATGTGTACTTCACAAAACGGGCCTGTGCGAACGCCTCGGACTATTGTACTGCAGCCCACATGTACGCGTCAGCGCGCTTATTGCTCGTTTACATCTTTCGTTTCCTCCTCTCTTTCTCATCTTTCTATTTCCCATTCCCATCCTCGCAGCGCAGGGTAGCCAACCGGACACATTTCTGGCTAACCGCCCTGCCTTCTGCCTATCTGCCTCCTGTCTTGCTTCCTTTCAGAAACCCTACAGCTTAGCCAGAAAGCTCTTGCTCTTCCGGGTTTCCAGATCCTGTACCCTTTCCTCCCTCAATTTCATCCAGACCCCATTCCGACGATCATGAAGCGCGCGAGAGAGGCGGGTGGGGTTTGGCTGATTGCATCACGTCGCATTTCTTCCATCCATTCCTGAATGTGCATTTGGGAACGGTTCATTAAAAACCGTTCTGAAAGTGGCACGGCGGCCGGAACCATCAGCGCTGGGAGTAAGGGCGCAGAAGGAAGTGCTCGGCGGGGAACAAGCATTAAGTTGCTTCTGAAGACCCCACTGGATCCCCTTTCTTTCCTTTCTGATAATATACATTGTGCTACGTCGTTTATATTCTATATTTTTGTGTGAATTCGTACTTACACGACATCGCCTTTCTCTTAAGCAAGTAAGGCACGCTTCCTGGTGACTCCTGATTGTGCGATATCGCTACTTCTTTTCCCCATCTCATTTTAGTTGTTTTTTTTTGTATGCATTGCTTACTGCCGGCAGCTTTTAGTCGGCTCCCTTAGGAACAATTTCTCATCACGATCGTCTTAGGAAGCGGTCCGTGTGTCCTTTGCAGCCCCGTCTCGATAATTACGGGGCCTAATGTACCGGGATGAGCTAACACGTTCATTTAACTCGATGTAAAACCGCTCTAAATTTAATCTGATGCGCAGGAGAAACGGCCAGGTGAGAGCAGAAATTTAGGCTGCAGGAAAAGATGTGCTTCGCAATGAGAAAAAAAAATCTCGCATAAAAAGAAAAGGGGGGCGAGGGGGAGGCAGGGGAGTGTATTGCGCACTTTCCTCCCAGCAAGTACCACCACCCAACCATTACAATATAAATGTTCTCACCAGCGTGCGAGTTTTGGAAGTCAGGTAGGCAGCAGCATAACATAGCATAAATTACTACGTCTTAGCAGGCAAGTGAGCATAGATCTCTATTTTTTACGTGCTGGTCTAGAAGGGCCAATCTGTCAAGCAGTTCAAATGACATTTCTTGGCAGAAAATGAGAACTTTTAATGTTTTTTTTTTAACAGTCCGCATAGCGAACCCTTCCACTCCTGAGTCCCCCGGCCCACTGCACCTTACAGAGAGGTCGGTTCCAGTTTGCTTTGTCTTCATTTTTTTTTGTGTGTGGTTGAAAGAATATTGGTGTCTAGCGATGACTCTAGCGCAAGCTGCCTTGCCGACCATGTGGATCCTAAGAGTTACGCATTGGCTGTCTCTTCGCGAGATAGGATAGAAGCATCAGGATGCTGTTTCCGGAAAACGCTTCGCATTGTGAATGTTTGCTCGCAAGAGCGGTATTCGTCCATTCTCCACAAAACTTAATAAAGATCAAGGAAACGCAGCACGTGGAAGCAACTTAATTATCTGCAAAAGTACACGCTTAATAGACTCGGCAAGCCCGTATGCACCCAGTGAGTTTCGAACATCCTCACTCTTCTTTTTCCGTGGACACCGCTATTTAACCGAAGCAAAAATAAATAAATAAAACGATAGAAAGAACGGATTATATGAAACTTTCATGGAGGAGAAATTACAAAACTAATTTAGTTCTCACGTGAATGCAATCCAGCTCAGCACGGTCGCCACGTATACATATTTTTTAAACACACTGTCTTTTTCGTGAAAAAGAAAGGGTATTTGCCTTGCGCTGGCCAGCAACACTTACGAAATCTGCTGATTTTGTTAAACTACGAATTATCTAGGTAGCCTCGGCCGTGGTCTCGGCTAAAAGAGTATTCTGTCAACACACGAGAATACTTCAACTTCATGTGCGCCAGCTGTTTCTTTTTTTTTCTCTCTCTTTCCGTCTCTCTCTTCAACGTCCATTACGCATTCTTCGTACGCTCATACATATTTATACTTACTCGCGAGCCGTACCCGTCTGCAGCGGTCTTCATAACAGCGCTGCGTATACTCAGGCCTAAGACCGCGTCGCATGGTCGGCAAATCCGTGCCGTCTTCCCATTTTCCCGACGAGAGAGACATTTCTGCAGATTTATTCGCCCGTTTCAATCTGGCCAGAACGCTAGGAGATGAAAGAAGGGGAGACCGCGAGGCATCGTCCCAACGTAGGCAAGCCATGCTCTCCTAGGCGAGCCCGGTGAGCCCAGCGAGCAATTCTGTGGCCGTGAAAATACCTCTTTCTTTTGTGCCCCCGAGCAAATAACTTCGCCAGGAATAATGGAAATGTGCGCGTGGAATCCCAGCGCGGTGCGCGTATGGACGTAACTGCGTAAACGGGCCCGCATGCGTCTGCTGCGCTCGAGTTTTTGCACGACCTCTTTTGATAGTTATTTGCAACATAATTTATCTCTCTTTTCATTTGCCCTTCGCGCCCCTTATTCAATTGTGGTTCCCGCTGCCCTACGCCGCAGATTTATTTTCGTGCGTGCGATTTCTTTATTGGTACGCCCGTATTACAGGTTTCCGGAGGTTCCTTAATTCAATTATTACGTTTCCTTTTCGTATTACTACTATGTTATCTCTCTGTTTTTTGTTTTCTTTGCGTGTTATGTATATTCCTGTCATTTACAAAGCTGATTATAACTGTTCTGCATTTGCCTGTGGTCATTCTTCATCACAAAACGCTCTTTCTCGAGGCTTACTTCTGCAAGCCTATCCAATTGTGTCCTTTGTGTTTTGTGCAAACTTTTATTGATTTGCCCGCAATACCGCCGACGCTGAGACAATAGGGCTCTGGGGTTCATTACCCGATGGAATTTTCTGTGGGCAGCTCGCTTATTAGCGGGAAACGGGTACGCGTTATTGCTTAACGTCATATTCCGTTCTCATCATTTCGTTTATGCCGTCGCTGTGGCTTTACAAATTCGGGCGCGGGCTAAGCAATGTTCCCGACACATGAAATGGATGTACCGTGCCAGTTTTACCGTTAGATCCGCAATCATGCGCACTACTCTAAAGAAATTTTATTTTACCAAGCAGCGCATATCTCTATCCTAATTTACATATTGTGTGGACATGGTTATTATATAGAATATGTGTACAGGGTGTTGTGTTTGTGCAGTACTTACAAAGCGTTGCCAATTTTAAGTATTGACAAAAGTACTGAAGTATTTTAAGTATTGAATTTTGACAAAATGCTCAGTAATACTCGGGTGAGCATAGTAAAATTTATGCTCACCCGATGTGAGCTAGCCTAATGCAGCGGCATAACATTCGCGTCTGCAAATGGAAGTTCCATTCTCAGGTGCCTGCAAAATTTCAGTGAACACTGGCCGACACTGTAGAGCGCAAGCAGTATCGTTTGCTTTTGCGGAAAGGTAAGTGCAATGCTTAAAATTAATACACAAATATCGGGGAAAATTTTCACAGATCCCGTGCCTTGAGAGAATCGGTTTCATGCGAAGCAGTCAGCGAGTAGTTCTATGCTGCATTTCTTGGCTTTGAGCCAAGCGTTACGAGGGGAATGGCGTGTTTTTTGTAAGTGTAGTAGTTGTGTGCACATCGTGTGCTTACCAGGCACGTCGACGACATTGGCGTTTAAAGGGTAACTTATGGTTGGACGTGTGGTTAGCACCCACGTAAGAGCACATAGATCAGTATTATCGAAACAACTTGCACTTTACGGTGCCATGATGTGAATATCATACGCAACTTTCGTTGGCATATTCCTCCGGCGTCGAGCAACGCTTGAATATAGCTTGGTGAATTACAGGAATAGAAATGTAACGTTTATTAGGCTGCTATAAAAGCGGAGCCAACACTGGAACCAGACGTTAACCTGACATGACGCCTGTATCGTAGGTGTACATGTGTAGTGTTTATTGCTTTGGTATAAAATTAAATAGCCAGCACCACAACCACAATTGACGTTGCAGCGACATTACGCCTGCATAGGGTGTTTTTCGAAAGCAGTTTCTATACCTGACGTGGCTCTCTGGTAGGATATCTGACTGCCACGCAGAACGCTTGGGTTCGATTCCTGCAGGGATCCTAATTTTAACGCGAAAGCAATGAATGCGATAGCAACAAATTGCAATGTCACGCGAAGAACGGCAAGCAGCTCGATGACTTGCAACGCCCCGCTCAGCACAAAGGAAGCACGAAAATAACACACGCAGGACGAGCGCGAACTATCAACTGTCGCAGCTCGACACTGCTCAACCAGAAAGAAGGACGCACGAAACGAACGCACAGGTATATGCAGGACGATCGCGAACTAACAACTGCCACAATTCTTACTTCTTTCTGTTTGAACAGCGCGCTCCTTTCGCAAACGCGGCCGCTGCAGCGAACGAAGCGGCCGGCACGACAATCACGTCATTCACTCGATGTTTCAAATACATTTTAAGAGCGATTGCGATTTCTTCGGTACACGCAATACATTGCTATCACTCGTTTAACGATATTTTGCATAGCAAGCCAACGTAAGTGTTTTTCAGGCATTTGTCTTGCTGCGTGGTTTTTACGGGTCTTCGTTGCTTCAGAACAATCGAAAACCACGAGAACTTTTGCGTATAAAAATTTACGAAATGAAAACAAAGTAAAAGGCCTAAAAAACGATCCGAGTGCAGCGGCCTTCAATTTATTCACAAGAACATTGCGGAAAACAAAGGTTTTCCTTTATTTACACATTTGAATAATGAAAGTCGGTGTTCAAGAGTCACAGCCTTTATTGGTACTCTTTCAACGAGGATCATCTTTTTTCCTTCCTTCCATCTATTCATCCGTCCAACTCTACTACAGTTAAGCAGATCTCGTTATCATAAAAAGAGATATAAATGAGATACAAAGAACGTCGTGCATAAATCAAATCGCCTTCAGGAGAGAGATTGCATCTTCTTGATTCCGGCCCATTGCACGATGGCCTCAAGGCAGTCATGGCTTTCTAGGAACAAACGCTTTTAAATCTGAATATGATAAAGCTCAGTCAGGTCTTCGCTTGTCTTTTTTTTAAGCCGAACTCACGTTCCGCTTTAATGGTATTGCATAAGTTATGCATCGAAACACAACTGCTCGACCCGAACACCCAAGGGCAGAAGGCCTTTGGCTTAACAAAAGGCACGGTTTTTCAAACTGCATAAACTTACCTTGCGCAACTACGCGTGATCCAGAGAGATCGTGTGTACTCGCACCATTTGTTTTCACGTGCAAGGCCCCAGCATTCCTATGAAAAATGAAAGTGTGCTCGTTTTGCAACGTTGAATCTTTCGCGCCGATTCATTGGACTCCGCCAGGCGCTGTTTCTTCTTCTTCTTCTTCTTCTTCTTCTTCTTCTTCTTCTTCTTCTTCTTCTTCTTCTTCTTCTTTGTGCAGTGTCTCTCAAAACTTCGCTAAAAGCTTTGTAATACCCAGAAAAGTTTAACGTAAAAAATGTTTTACATGACTGAAATAAAACTGCCCGAACAATGGCCATACTGCAGCCAAGTAACATACATAGAGGCGCTGCGCATGCGCAGGCTACCCTCCTGCGAAACGTCCATTACGAGAGAACGCATTTTAAAATAGATATCGTGGCTTATGCCGAAAGAGTGAGATACAAATGGGAAGACAGTTCAGTTTCTATAATAGTAAGCAGGCAGCGATGACCCTGATAAATGAATACACATTACAATTGAAAATATGGAGAGAAAATATGCAGATTTTTTCTCACTCTTCAGAAAATGTATTCTGAAGTGAGTTCAACAATTGAACGCTTTTATATTTATCTTTTTTTTTTTGCTGATACACCATTATCCTCTCCCCCCCCCCCTCCTCAATATCAAACGTGCTACATGACAGTCAGTGGTGAGTGCTTGGACTCTAGTCGAATTGAAAAACACGTATGTTGTATTGTTAATTAGTTAATTGGTAAAAGAAATGGTTAGTTTTTGACAGCGAAGTTATGCCGTTGCCGAAATCACCTTTATGAAGCTTCGATGGTGATATACTACGAATCCACGACGTAATAGCATCTCCTTTAAACATAAATTAAGCAAACAAGCTGGCTTTCTTGCATAAAGAGAACTATCGCGGAGAAGCCGAATTTACAAAAGCGCTTCTCCCAATTATTTCCTCGAACCGAAGCGGAACTGTAATCTTTTCTCCGCACACTTCGTACGTCGTCAACACCTAGCGTTAATTCCTGTCCGGGCTTCGCTTACCCATGCTTATCTCCTGATAACCACAGCCCCGTCAATACCGCAGCTAGCATTAAAAATGACGTTCATTCAATAACCCGTAAAACTTACGCCAGTTCCGCGTATAAAAAATAAATTGTTCCGCGCTTCGAACACACGCGACAGAAACCAGAGGCCGCGTAAGCTGCAGACGTGGCAGGAAAGGGAGCGGGTCTGTTCAGGTGCGCAGGCCTATGCGCCAACAAAAAGTGCACACAAAAAAAAAACGAAGAAAGAGCTTTATTTTGTGAGAGCGGTACCCTCAAAGCTGTCAAACTAAGGAGATAGGAAGGCGGAGGAAAAGACTGAGACAAGGTTCTCGTGGCGGGATTAAAGAAAAACAAAGAATATCGTTAGGGTGACAGCTCGACAGGGCTGAAGAAATTTCGACGAAGTCGTTGTTGCGTCGCTTTTTCGCGATCGTACGGAGAAAGAATTTTCGCGGAATTCCTCGTAGAGTGCCAGTTCTGCTTTATAGAGATATAAATATACAGGTGTAATAAAAGGGCAGGCGGCGCGGGCGATAGAACCGCCGATATAAGCTTCAGCTGTCAAAACGGCCTCCTACTGAAAACGCGGGCCCAATGGAGAGAAATTTGAACGAATGGGCGGTTATCAGAAAACCCAGGAACGACAAGTGCCAGTCGGGCGCGCTTGCCCCAGCTTCTGTCGGCGTCGGGCAAGTGTTGTACGCTTTTTCTTCTGCCTTGGCAACCATGGTAACGTCATGGCTACGCAGCGGCGCTGCACAACCCACGTTCCCGTCGCAATGCAGCACAAAACTAAGCTTAAACGTGTGAGAATCCAAGATACTGGCTGTCCTCCGTCGGCCAGACGAAGTTAGACATGGTTTAGTACATAGTGTAATGTATGGGGCAGCGCTAGAACGAATACAAGGACGAGAAAAGACAGGACATGCGCTTTTCTCGTGCTCGTATTCGTTCTAGCGCTGCCCCATACATTACACTATGAACCCTAACCAACTCGCCCACCTTTCCGTTATTCTGCATGGTTTAGTACCTTGTAACTGGAAGCAGCACTAGAAACAAAACATTGTGTTTTCGAAATTATCCCGACCACTAATGTCAATGTCAATTCAGAAAGTCGTGAGAAATATGAACTTGTTATCTTCACTTCTCCCTTTTCGCCATTCCAAGCAGCTATTTTTCCCGTTTCATTTATTTTTGGGTCTCATTGGGTGCATATGATATTGCAACTACAGCAACTTACCTTCTTCCTCAATTTTTTTTCGGGGACGGTTTCCTTACATTTCTTCGAACACTGGCTTTTTTCCTCTTTTTAATTCGCACACAGGAATCTGTTAGACGTTTTCTTTTTGTTAAACTTGCAGTTTTTTCCCTCGTCGCATTATGAGAACACGCAGTTATTACAAGCGGTATTGCGTTAATTGTAATGTTTGTTTGTTTTTCACTTGGGTGGTAGAAATATACTACTTCGAGCTTTATTCGTAAAAGAAAACGTTGACCTATTCGTTTGATCAGTTCATTCCATTCAAAGCAGGCAGCTGCCTCGCATAGAATCGATTCCCGTATTGCGGGTAATCTGCCGGAGTTTTTCTCGGTTGACAAGCCAGAATTTTCAGCCTGCCAGGTTCTTTTACTGCTATAGAATGCTGCCTTTCCTGTGCTGTGGACCTTTCCACTTTACGCCGCCTCGTATGGTAGTGCCGCCTTGCCCACCGAGCACCAGCCACCTTACGGCTTCAGATTCGGCTACAGACAAGCAAGCGCTCGGTGAACGAAGACAGGACTCGTAGTAAAGAAAAAAAAAAAAAGCAGCCCGTTTTCAGCGAGTCACCGTAATATACGAAACTGAAGTGCAGTACTCCAGAAATCTGCTGTCGGCAGCGGCGGGGTCTCAAGCTCCTACAGCGGGGATTAAGGGGCAGCTGTCAGTGTGGGAGTAGCGTCTTCTTTCCACCTGCAACTCTCCCGCTACAATGTGCTCCGCTTCTTAAAAGCTTCATCTTCCGTCTCTAGAGCTTTTTCCCGGTCTACTGCTCTGCCAAGCTCCGTGTTCGTCTCTAGCGCTCTCTCTTCCTTCTTTGATGATCCCGCGTTGCCTCCGTTTCTTACCGTGATTATTTTTTTTTGTTTTGTTTTGGTGCGGATCATCCTCTACGAGTCCGGGCCCCCTTTCTTGTTTCTCGACACTCGTCGCATCATGACCATTCCATCGCTCATCCAGCCCGACTCTGGCGTTCCTTTCTGCTCTGATATGTGCATTTGCCTTTCAGGTACATTACTTTTTTTTTCTTGTATTATCCGATCCCTCATTGCCTTTATCCTCTTCCTTACCTCCGGCGAACTTTATTTTTTCTCCTTTCTAGGCTCCCTCTGAAAAAAAAAAGACCACTCGCTGGCGTCTCGCTACTTTCTACAGCTACCGTCATCGCGCTTCTATTTTCTGTCACTTTTGTGTTTGTTCTTACACCATTTCCTTTACCACTTAATCTGGTGCTGCCGCGTAGCGGGAACAATGGCAGAAATCGAATCAACCAGCGAAAGTGCCATGCTGTACGAGAGAAAGCAGACGCCAATCCTTGAATACGGGGAAAGAAATGTTCCTTCAAATATCTCAGCAAGGCGTAAATATCTGTACGCTGGCACATTGTGTCCGTTGAGGCGGAAGAAAGGATTCCCCAGTATCCCTCCTGAATCGAAATGACATCGTGTTCCAGCCTTTCCACACGTCCACCTCACCACCTTCCCATTCTGCTGCTGCTACTCTCGCTTTTGCTTCCTTTCTTTCTTCCTTTCTTTCTTCTTTCTTTCTTTTTTCTTTCTTTCCGCTTTTGCTCCTTTATTATTTATTTTTTTTTTGTCGTCAGTGTCCTTTCTTGTGCTTCACGCTTCGTTGCCCCCTCTGCAGTTGCTCTGCGTTTAGTTTTTCTCTCCTTTTTTGTAATTTTTTGAAACTTCGTTCGCTGCGCTTCTTCCTCCGAAAATGAGCTATCATGTTTGCAATACTTTTAATATGTTGAGCGTTACTGTTACGGCTTTGTAGGCACTTATTTCTTGTTCTTCTCTAAAAGAATAAAATGTTTGTTTGATCATACTCCTTGTGGCTCTTATTTATTCGCTTTGCAAGGTGCAGGGAATAAATAATGCGATCATGCGCTAGTCGCGTCTCTCAGGACTATATTTAATAAAGTTCCACCATCCATCCATCCATGAGGGCAATAACGGTAGTTCCCAATTTTAATTGATTCGTTCCTTGAATCTGAAAGGAACACTACATTTCGCTCGTATTTTAGGTTACGAAACAGACGGGCAGATTGGTTGCAATGTCTGTGATGTATTTCAAACCTGTAATCTAAATAAAAGCGGCTTACAAAATATTGTTGGGTACGAAGGCCACCTTCTTAAAAATGTGAAATGTGATCTTAAGGTCCAATTGTAGCCAGGTCACTACTGCGTTTCTGTTAATAACCGCTTATCTGAAAACCACAATATTTCGATTGAGTTTATTGCGGTGTTAGTACAATAAACAATAAATCTTGTTAACTAAGTAATGGGGTGTTGACTGATGTCGCGGTTTCGAGTGTTCGGGGTATTCGAATACTCTTCAGTTTTTTAGCGTTCCTATCATACAAAACAAACATTAAAGAAATCAGCTTGAAAAGTGGGCCTCAACAGTCATCAGATTTCGAGAGACATCGGGTTGGGTTTCGTTGTTGCTCGTCGTAAAGCGGAAGATGAGGAGACTGCACGACGGTAACGCGATAGTGACTGCGAGCGCGTGATGACGGCTCACACCACTCTGTAAATGAACGGACGGGAAAAACAAACTTAGGTTTCGCACTCGCAACTCCGTGCGCCGCACATGATCGGGGCGGTAATTAACAAAATTCTTTTCGCAAGTGCTGTACGAGATCGGATTACCACCTTCGCTAATGATCTGTCTAGTGTCAGGATTGGCTGAAAGTTTTCTTTTGCGGATAATTCCTAGCGTAACACGTTTTTGTGAAGACGCACCTGCTTGCGCGCAGAGTTGTGGTTGGGTTTTTGAGTATTAGCACTTGTTGTTCTTCCTCCTCGCTTGTCACGACCGGCGTTTAAAATACCGTAAACGCATACCCGAAAACCCACCTTCCCGCGGACGGCGCTTACACGCGGGTCGCAATGTTCGCGCCGCGTCCTCACGTTTCGGGAGAAGCGCTTAGCATACCGCGAATATAAACGCGGCGACTTCAGGCTCCACCGTGAAGTAAAACAGAGTGGGGGGCATGCTCTCACCTCTCGGGATAAAAATAAACAAATAAAATGCGCGAGCGACGTGCGAAGGGGGTAGGCATCCATTAAAGAAAACGCGACGCAGCGAGCAGGCGCACGAAGTGAGTGTTCAGCTGTTTTGCCGAATCCCAAGAGAGTACGGTCGACCAACACACACATACACACTCTCTCGCTCTCCCCTTCTCTCTCTCTGACTCGTTCTCTCTTTCTCTCTCTCGCTATGCTTTGCCACTGCATGCTCGACGTTTTCTACGGTCGACCCGTTCCTACATTTCGTTTCCTTCGCCTGGTATAATATTCACCTTTTTTGGCTGGCTTACATTTCATATCACTTCATCATTCCGAATGTTTTATCCTTATCGCCAGCAGCGTGGTTTGATCCGCGGTTTGACTCTTAGCTGCTTTTCCATGTTTTCTTGTTTTCTTTTTTTTTTCGAGACACTATCCCTCGACTTCCCCTGCACCTTCTTGTACGACTCGTCTCGTACGTGTTCGCGCATGTTAGTTCGGTATCGGCCGTGTGTTGCTCGCAGTTAGTCGTCTAAAGAAAACAAACACGTCTCTTCCGCGACCCGGCGCGGTCTGTTTTGCTTTCGTCGCGACGCTGACATTGCGAGCCACCCTTAGCGAAGAACGGACCCTCGCCGAAGCCCACAACGCACCCTTCCTCTGGGTCCTATACCGTTCACACCACCGTATAGCTTACACAGCGAACGCTCGCCTTCTGACCTTTCTCCGAAAAAAACAGTAAAGGGGGCATCGACCTGACCACATATCCCCCGCTCCTGTAGAGCCATCTAGGAATTTATTGCAGCGGCGAACAATTGCCGCCGTAAAACTGTCTTTTCCGTGTGTTTATATAGCGTGGACCGGGGAAACTACGGGAGCGAGCGCCAGCGGGACACTAAAGGCAGTTTCTTATATGCCAACCGTTCGTACGGAAAAAAAGTGGTCGATCTCCTTCCACTTGCTCCCGCGCTTATGTCCTTTGTCAAAATTTGCTCTCTTTCTGTGACAGACGTGCCATATACTCTATTTCTGAACCTTTTTTTCTCATCGATTCGGGTCGTTTCTGTCCGCAACGTATCCCTTTTTCAGAGCACTCCTCTGACCGCGTTCTTTTGTCATTGTATATCCCGGTGGACTCGTTCGTTCCTTCGCGGTCCTTTCTTTTTTTCTTTTTTTTTTTTGAAAGGCGTACCTTTGAATTGCAAGTGCTCGCGGCCGGAACAGACTTCCTGAATTTTTCAGTCTGGTTCTCCGGACACGCGCTGGCTCGCGTGAAGCACCTTGACAACGTAGCTTACCTTCCCGTATCTTTTTTTCATATATAAATAAAAATAGGGTTAGGGGGAAAAAGGACTGCAGAATATTTTAAAACATGAAGGCTATAGAATACCGGACGGAGTGACGTCATCACAACGAGGCTGCAGATTGAGCCTCAAATGCGCGGCAAACCTAAAAGCGCTCCATTGCTCGCTGCATTCGCTTCCAGCTTTCTTTTTTTTTCCTTTTTTTTTTCACGGCAGTATCAGTCTCTATCTCTCTCTCTCTCGTTCGTCATGTTCACGGTTCGTACGGCGCCTAACCTTACATATATGCTTGTCGGTGCTCGAGCATACGCTTACATTTCGAAAAACAATATACTATGAAAGACCGAAGGGCATGAGCTTAACATATTCGTCTTGGCTCGTGCACTGTGTATAAATCATCCACTTGCTTCATTGCTTAGAGAGACGAGGTATATCGGGGAAAGTAGAATCGAACTATGTCGTATGCAATTACTTCGTTGCTAGCATGTTTGAAGGCGCTTTGTTCCAGAGGAAGCTAACAAACCACACGCTCGTTTGGTTTACTCCCTATGTTGTGTCTGTTTGCTTTCTTTCTCTCTCTTTCAGTGAACCATAATAGCCTTGCATCTCCATAATTTTAGATATGTGTATCGTGCTCGAATATGAAATTTCTTCACCGAGAGAGAGAGAGAGAGAAAGCGCAGCAGGCTAATCGATATGCTCAATGCACCGAGGGTAATGATTTCTTACGCGGTTTTTTACGGTGTCCTTTCATTATTTGAGTACGCGTCTTACTGTTTCCGTTTCATGGTTTATAGACTGTCGCAGTAATACATCCGTCATTCTTATTCTTTTATTTTCACTGCTTGGTCTGGCTGTCTAGGCAGCCTTTTTTTTTAACGCACACGCAAGACATGTCTAAAAAGATAGTGAATTTTCAAATCCCACAAGAAATATTATTCAGTGCACGAAGTAATGAAAAACAGAAGACTCCGAATCGGAGGCAATCAGAGAAACAGGCTGACAAGTTAATAAATGGGTCAATACACGAAGCGGAAGTGTCGGAGCACACAAACTCTCTCCCCGAGTTCGTTGCCTTCGGAACCCAAGCTGACGCATCCAGAGTAAAGACTGCACGGACTGTCAGAACAAAAGAAGACCGCCTAACATGTAGTACATGGGCTCTTTGTCTCGCAATACTCGTATCGCGGTGAGGTTGCTTCCTCTAAAAGTGCTCTCATCCCACCTTAAGCTTCTCCTTTCTAATCAAGGTACAAATATATCCGAAGAACGAAGTCAGAAATACCGGATGTATATTAAACAAATGTGCACACCCCACAGCGGCTTCGCTGGAGGTATACCAGCATCGGCCTCCAAAGCTGTATCGCAGCGGCGAGGCGACGTTTTGAGTTTCTTTGATGTTTCGGTGTGACAATGAATCGCTCGTATCGAGGCATTCCATTAATCTGCCACTGTCCCGCCTATGCCGGGACGTATACGCGTTCTCATTGTGTGCGCAGGAAAACGAAGTCGCCTCGCTCTGAGTCGGGAGATTATTTCTTTCCTTCCATGCGAAAAAGTGTAAAACCGAACCGACGCGTTGGGTGAATTGAGAAGGATTACAGCGTTCCCAGTGCGCGCTTCAAAGCGAAAGTAGTAGAGGGAGACTATGGAGATTTATAGGTCATTAGCCCTGCGCTATACAGAGACGGCAACGCGGCGGTGTAGGCGCGCGGCGTACGCGGAATTTAAAGCGCAAGCCGTATCTTGGGGAGCCGGGATGTGATTGCCTCAACCCTCCTTTCAGTTTAATAATCTGGGCCTAACGTTAAATTTTTTTTTTTTTGTTCGCGCTAAACCACTTCGCACTCTCGCACGGACTAAGGTCCTTTCTTTTCGTTTTGGCGCGCATACGAAAGAGAGTCTGTTAAGCTCATGTCATTATGCGTTGGAACTGTGGTAGTCGAGATGCTTGCGCGGCATTTTTCAGCGAGAGAGCTGTCGTTTCGCAGACAGAAATCCGCTTATGAATATCCGGCAGCTCCCTTATTAGGGAACCCCAGTCTTCGACTCGTACTCCCCCGGCTCCAGATGGGGTGGGCCTTTGGGCGGCTGTCTAAGGAACTGTACGGTACTACTCCACCTACGCAATCTTACGCAACTCTTTTGAAATACTGCGCTTTGAAAACGGTGGCCGAAAGAAGGCCAGCAGCACGGTGGCATGTTACTTTTGCCTAACAATAATATGCTCGACGCACGCAATACGGCGCCGTCTTTTGACACCATCTGTTCTCGCTGCCGGGAATGAAAAGGAACAGATGGCGTCGAAACGTGCCTATGCGGACTTCTTTTTCACCCGTGGGCATTGTTCTTTCGACGTGGTCATGCAAATACTTTTGCAATATTCTTCAAGAACGTGGACGGCGTCTCGCGTGACAATAAAGAAAGCGCTAGTTGTGCCAAATACATGTAAGTAACCGCAGGTCGTACATATTCTATACGTTGGTTATCAGTGTCTAACAATGTTACAAGAAAGATATGGCGAGCGTATACCCTGCAAAGAATTGTTAGGCAATGTTTGGCGAGCGAGCAAGTTCGTAATCCGTGAGGACAGCTGATACGCGAAATCTAACCAATGTTCCTGTCCCCGTATTTCAATTGCACGCGTCAACTTTTCTCGAACAATTGTTTCCGCAAGAACACATCCTTGCTTCCCAGTAGATACTTAGTTAGTTTTTTTTTTTTCTTCTTTGTTATACGTGTTGGCTTTGTGCTTTGCGTAGACAAAAAGATCTTGCTATACTATTTTGTCTAACAAGGGCGCTCTCTCACGCATGCTGTATGCTTTGGCGGCGTTGTTCGACTAGATTTCATTCATGCTTTCAAGCACGTAGGCTATCCTACGAAGCCCGCCATGGGAGCAAACATCGGGAAGGAAACATCATTCCAATTCCGCTTTCAAGGACAGACGCTGCGAGACACTTTCGACAACTGGCCCGCAGTCTCACACTGACGGAGTGGAACACACCAAACATAAGACATCCCAGACTACATCCACTGAACCCTTCGCTGCAACTCCGACCTCCATCCGGCCTTCAACGACGCGAAGTTTCGCTTCTCTATCGCCTTTGGTTGGGAGTTGCTTTTACGAAGGCATATACAACGTTAATCGGAATGACTGACAGTGGGCATGCGATGTTTACGGCACCGAAGAAAACGAGGGCTGTGCTACTGCCCTCGATCCTTTTGGCTCGGAGAGACAAGTACTCTCCAACACACTGCGGCGACTGGATGATCGGCCAATTTCCGTGCAGGTACTACTACAGCACCGTCCACATCTCTCAACGGCCCACAAGGCAGTGAAAGCACTCTTGTGCTTTTTGAGAACGACAGGCTTGTGCGAACGCCTGTGACTTGTGGTGCAATCCCGCACGCTGCAGTGAATTCACTGCATCTCTTCTCTCTCTTTTTAAAATGCGAAGCATTCCTTAGCGAACCTCAGGCACTTTGGCCGTTTCTATCTACGTATCTATCTATCTATCTATTTCTAGCCGCCTACGTCTCGGCGCTCTCCTGGTCGTCTCCATACCTTGTAATTTGCCAAGATTGACGTAGCAGGGGATCAGTGTATGACGAACACAATTCACTGTTCATGACATGAATAACGCAAAATACCTGTCGCATACGTCATGAAACCCTTTCTCTCAGCCACGTGTGGCACATACCCGTACACCAGAGTTCATGTTATGCGGGTATGTGCCACAGGTGATACAGAGTCTCAACCAACACAGTAACCGCGAACACACACATTGACACGCAAGGAAAGTGATGATATTAATAATTGTTGGGCTTTTATGTCCCGGAACTACGATATGATTATGAGAGACGCCATAGCGAAGGGCTCCGGAAATTTTGACCATTGGGTGTTCTTTAACGTGTACCGAGATCGCACAGTACACAATCATCTAGCATTTTGCCTCCATCGAAATGCGATCGCCGCGACCGGGATCGAACCTGCGACCTTCGTGTCAGCAGCCGAGCACCGTAACCGCTACACCACCGCGGCGGACGCAAGGAAAGTGAGGAAGCTGAAGACAGAACACCTGTGGAAGACGCTCAATTACCATCCACTCGTCCACGTGATCCGCAACGTGGACCACGTGAATTACGCAGAAACCTGGGTCAATGCTTTCTACAATAAATCTCCTGAGAGAACTAGGCCTCTGATCATTACCGGTGACTTCAACATTGATTTATCAAGGCCCAACAATGATTGGTGCTTATACTGTGTGAAAGACGGCCTGGATGTGGACATGGCATCAAAAGACCTCGCTGCCACGTCCACGACAGAAGGCATCATAGATCATTTCATCGTAAGAGGCATCCAGGATTTCCACCAGCTTCACAATATCTCGCACTTCACTACACTTAGATTCCTCATAGCCGCGATCACGAACGGATCCGATTAACAAGTCCGGTCCAGCTGCTGGTGCTCACTGATCACTGTGATGGTGACCTTGTCCAAGAACTGTCAAGAACCCCTTTACACATACACACGGGTTCGTGAAACGTGCGTGCGTTCTCCGTCATAACGGAAAAGTATAAGCATAACAAATGTAACTGTGACTGTAACGTACGTGCAGTGCGCCTGCGCGTGGCACTCGGCTATGTACATATCTAGGGAAACTATCCTGAATGAAGCTTAGTTGCGAGTAATGCCTGTCCTGTGCATATGTGTTCTTTCTTTGTCCTGTTCGGATTCGTGCTATCCAGTATTGAAGAATATAAGCTTACCGCGTCTTGTGTTGACATCGTTATGCAACTGTAAACAACGGGTAATATAATACATATGCTACTCTTGAACATAGGAGTGTGCGTATACCACTTCCACATTTCTCTAGCGTCATTCCGTAACGTTTCGCTCAATGTGAAAAATTACGCTACAGTCACCATCCTGCGCATGCTTCGCATCACGTCGATTCCCACGGCAGGTGGGATCTTCCGAATTTTTTTTTCTCTTCCCTCCTCTCTATTTTTCGTCTTTCTATTCCCCTTCCCCGGTCCCCCAGTGTAGGGTAGCCAACCGGAAGTGTTTCTGGTTAACCTCCCTGCCTTCTCCTTTTCTGTTTCCTTCCGCCATGGAGCTACACTAATTACACTGTTAGGTTGTTTAGGGTGTTGTTGTCCTCGTCGTCGTCGTCGTCGCCGTGGTTGTTGTTGTTGTTGTTGTTGTTGTTGTTGTTGTTGTTGTTGTTGTTGTTGTTGTGTTGTTGTTCATTTGGAAATGAACAATCATAAAAGAGGAAACAGGCCAGGGAAAGGCCAAGGCCGGCTATCCGACTCATCCGTGCCTGCAATGGCGGTTATTGCCGGATGAAACGCAGTTCAGCCACACAGTTGCCCCGTTAGCGCTACAGAAATGCCTCCGGAACGGCGCATCCTTCCTCTCCATTCCCTGCCTCTCACGTAATGTGGTAAGGCGCGCGGCTGCGGGAATGCCGGAAGTAACTGATGAACGGCGCCCACGCAATGTTGACTAAGGGATCTTTCTCCGACGCTGATACCGGGCACCGGCATTCAGCGCGCATTAGCGACTCATTAGGGACGACATTTGCAATTCCCAAGGAGGCTTAAGGAACGACCGTGCCGCATGCAATTGCACTGAAGCACTCCATACTCGCCATGATCGTGAAGCGAGAAGTCTCTCCACGGTCACGTCATTATGCGACGCGAGCAATACGGTCATTACGAGCTTTAAACAAAAAATGTATGCAAAAAGCTAGAACAGTTACTGCTGTTTTAAGTTTCCGTATTTCATCTAGAAACACCTTCTATCCTTCCCAACCCAATTTCTTTCGAAACAATCTGATACAGGTAAAAACGCACAGAAGCCATCTACCACCAGAGTCCACTGAGGAATCTGCTGGTTATCTGTAATTCAATCAAGTTCATTTTTTTCTGTCTGATATATATATATATATATACAGTCAAGCTAAATTTATTGTTTTTTGACTGCCGCCACGATGGCCCAATGGTTGCGGTCCTCCACGGCTGACACCAAAAGACGCGGACTCGATGCTAGAGGCCTGTGTACTATGCGATGTCGGAGCACGTTGAAGAGCCTAACGTAGTCGAAATCATCCGGAGCGCTCCACTACGGCGTCTATGGGGTTCAACCTCCCCACTCCCGTGGGGACGTTAAACCCCATAAGCCAACGAACCATCTATATAGCTTGTGCAACACAGTGCCTCTCGCACGTTCTGTTTAACAATTCTGTGAGAAATGTGCTATAGACAATGGATAAACAGAGATAAAGATAACCCAATGTAACCATGCATCACGGCGTTCCGCAGAGTTAGCAGTTACCAGCCACTTCAGGAGCACTTATTCTGTCGCACGTCTTGTGCAACAAACACGACGCAGCTTGCACGCAGCGCCCTCTGCGATGTAGATTGATTCCGGCAGCGGCTGTGTCGAATTCTCCTCTGTACGCACAGGTGGATTTAACTGCCACCGCCATCTGTCAAGCCGCATCTGCCAGCTTCTTCGGTATCGATTTTTATTAAAGTTTGCCAACGAGAAGGAGGATGAGGACAAGGCTGGTGAATGCGTGAAGGCGCGATTGCCGGGCAGCAATGCCGCCTTTCAAGCGGAGTTTAAGTAACCTAAAATCTATAGGTGCACCATTCAGTGCGCCTTCAATCAAAGAGCGGCGCGAGACGCACGACGCGCACGAGCTTTGCTTCATAGAATGGGAACCCGTACCTCGCAAGCCATTGAGAACACAATGCCGCGCCACCCGCGCCCTTCTCATTACCTTAAAAACAAACGAACAAAACGCTCCGAAACTAGTCAACTACTTAACTAGGCAATGTCTTTGGTGAGCCTACGTGGTTTGGTTATCGCCTAGTGAACTACGACTGCGTAATTCACGGACGTGAAGGTCACGTGGGCTAAGAAGAAAGAGCACGCGCTGGGGGAGCAAGGCCTTGCGCATAAAATCTCGCATAGATGGAGTGTGTCCCATTTGTTTCCTTCTTATGAGGCCGAACTTCATTTTACAAGCTACAGCGCGAGACAGATGTTTATACTTGCTCTTCATACTGCCAAACTGTTTCAAGAATACGGACAGGTATGTGGGCATTGCCGTTAAGAGTACGCAAAAAAAAATATCATGAAAGGCAAAAAAAGAAAAAAAAGAAACCGTTCGCCATGCACGAAGAAGATTTACCAGGTTAATGCAAATCGTTCGATAAAAAATGAAATGAAATTTCATGCATCGTCTTTCTCTTAGCATGTTATTTCAATGTTCCCCATGTACTACAGCACACTTGGTAATCTGAACGTTTTTTTTAATAAAAAAAACTTTCTAATTGATTATTTAAAGTATGTTCAACTGTAAGAGTTTCTCTGTTTTGTTTACGTAGCCACGCTCTTTTGATACACGGAGTCGTAGCCGAGGAACTCGCGCATTATTATTCTACGTTAATATCATGAATAGACGGCAGGGTCGTAGTACTGCCAAAGGACAGGTTGGTTTATACAATCTCACTGACTGCACTGGCGCCGGCCTCGAAGCTTCACACGTTCCTGGTGGGATAGGCGAGATATACCATGTTCCCGCAGCTCAGGCACTACGCCTCTGGATGGTCCCATCGTAGTAAGCACTGGACCATGTCTCCTCCACCTACCGTAGTGAAAGCATCAGCTGGTAATTCCAAGATGTCACGACTCACCGTCTCAACAGCAAGTAACCTATTGTTCTCACGGAGTACGCTGTACAGGAGCGTTTTTTTTCTTTCGATCTTGGTTGTTTTTTTTTCACAGCTGTATTTCTCTCGCTTGGCCCTCAGACCAGCTGTCATGACAGATGGGTGAGGATTATGTTTCGAGCATTGCGGGGAGAGCTCTGCGTTATGATGATACTTTCTTCTACGTTCTTCCGTCTTGTCTACATGCCACAACTCATTCGTCGAGTATCGAGGCCAACTCTACCAACGTGAAATACATCCGAATCTAACGATGAATTTCATTACGAATAATAATTTTCTTTGTAGAGAGGGAGAGAGAAGTAAGCGTTCTCCATCGCCGTACTACAGCACACGTCTGAGTCGTATACGCCGCGGTCACGCACTTCTCGCCATAAAGTTGAAATTTCTCTTTTAAGGCATTCGCATTGCAAACTTCCATTTTCCCTGCGAGTTTATGTTAAAAAAAAAAACCTTCACCTCTGCGAATCGCTAGCTTATGTCGGATAACTGAGTCATTCCTTTGAATAAAGTTGAAAGTTACGCGCCTCAAATTCAAACCCGTAACAACTACTGCCTTCAACCTTAACGCCAATGGCATGAAAAAGAATAATAGCTCATAATTTGCTACATGACATTTATGCTCATGTGAAAGCTTATGTGAAGGCCATACCAATAAAAACAGGGACAGGAAAGGCTCCGGGACACCACTACACCTGTGAAATAACCTCCACACAACGTGACATCATAAGTTGATATCACTTTTCTGTTTTAATGTAAACTTAAGTTAATTAAACCAGAAAAGTACCCCCATGACTGCGTGAAAGCGCACCTAACAAATCAAGCATTCTATTGCGGAAGATGCGAGAGTACGCATGCTCTGGTCTCCATTTTGCGACTCGACCGTGAAGTACGTGTCAGTGCAGCGACATCGACGTCACGCAAGCGCAACGAGGGTGCTTTGTCACCAGCGCATACTTGCGCGAAGTGCAAGCGTTGTCACTCGCCATAAAACAAAACACGAGATGGACAGCGAACAGAATGAAGGAAGCTGCGACATTTGCTGTCATGTGGCATTCTTTTTTTTTTTCTAGATCGTGCGTGATTGGGCGATATTTCGGCAAAATGTGGTTTGTGCGAGACAATTTCTTTCCTCTCACTTAATACCACACCTTGAAAGCAGGACTCACACAGAAATGGCTCGCGGAAAAGAATATATTGACAAAGGATATCGCAGTACGCCACAGTGAAAATTGTAGAGCCAGCTTTCTGGAGAGCCTGTGCGCTATTAAATGTCCCATCTGTCCTACGGCCAGTGTAGAAAGGGAGGTCTTATTCAAGATTACAAAAATCACGAGGCACACTTGCGGTTGTTTTAGGCACGACATGGTGCCCAGAGGTTTTGCTGCTATTGTAAAACCCCGGGGAAAGCAGGCTTGACAATCTGCAACAAGTTTCGAAAACGCTGCTTCGCATCATTTCTGCGTCGGCAAAGCAGCACTATACCAGTTATGTAATCGACAGAGACAACGAATGCGTGGTCTGAAATTTCAAGTGGTAGCGTGCGTCTTTAGCGATCACCATTGTTCCATGTCTTGAAGCGCATCGTGGTAATCCTATAGGCACGTTCGCAATGTCTAGCCTTGCAAACTCTCCAAGGCTGTGAATATTAGGTTTGCATGTATTCGCCAAAACTCTCAAACGCGAACGTAAAAATGTCCTAAATGTAGCTTAGCCGTACCGATGTCACCCAATTATTTCCCTCACACAAACATTAGTAAGCGCACAAATTAGTGATGTGTGATGTTGTCCCGGGTGAATCTCCTGCAATGAAAAATGTAACCGAGGTGATAAAATTCTAGTGTGACAAAACACTGGAAACGATATAGCCCCTGTGTGAGCAGATAGCACGTTATGTTAATTTAAACCATGAATGGTGCTCCCATTAGTTAATTACGAATGTACAATACGCTGCATTGTACGTTCGTCTCTGTACAAAGTGTGTCAATCAGGAAAGCAGCCTCATAATACCAAAGCATGTACAACGAAAAAATATTGAATGGTTTCTGCGGTTCATCAGATGGCTTCTAGAAAGCTCGTGGTTATATCCTAAGACAATTATCAGTGGTTGTTCCTCGATGCAATTTAAAATGTGCGCCATTTGAAAAAACATCACAATATCAATTGCAGCTGAAAATCAGGAGTAACAGAAGAACGATATCCAGTCAATATGTACGCAATTTTGATTCATTCCAAGTCACGAACCATGGAGAGGCAATAAGTGCGCCTTATATGCGCATCGCTTAGTTCACCGTTGTTGTACATTTTTACCACGATAATAAACTAGCAAAAGGTGAGGCACAAACCACTACTTGACTAGATGGCCGATGAATGCTGCCCCTGATAGACGCCGTGCCACGGACAGATTGCGACGCTGAAGTGCTCGATTTGAGGAAAGCAAAAAAAAAAAGAAAGCTAGTATTTTGTTGCAAAGTCGCAAAAGGGAACGAGGCTTTCAATTTTTTTTTTCCATTGTTGCTGCCAACCCACCTCTGTATTTGTACCGTCTGTCTATAGACACTTGATGTCAAACGAGGATGGCTGCACAGTTTCGCCATCATAAACATTTTCGTGCCTTCGTTCACTGGCCTATAAAAGTTTC
Source organism: Rhipicephalus sanguineus (assembly GCF_013339695.2). Classification (NCBI taxonomy): domain Eukaryota; kingdom Metazoa; phylum Arthropoda; class Arachnida; order Ixodida; family Ixodidae; genus Rhipicephalus; species Rhipicephalus sanguineus. Next base: position 126,717,508 of record NC_051178.1, read on the forward strand.
AAAATGCACGCGCTGTTTTCGAACGTACTACCGTGATCTGACCTGTTGCTATAGGAGAACGAGAAGAGGGAAAGTAGATAACTTGCGTAGGAGCTGACTGAGTTGACGTACAGTGGAGTTCGTGCCAGCGAGAAATGTTAAAACCATCTGAATGAAAGAGGAGTAACATTGAGCAGACAGTGTAGCAAACGCTATATACAGTCCTTGTTTTTTGTTTTTTTTTCCTCACTCGCGTGACAACAGAAATACGCGCTGTGAACAAGTTCGCGTGATTCCGTGCGCCAGCCCTGTTTTCGTGGCTGCGAGCTCCGCTTAACCGGACATAAAAGTGGCAATCATGTCAGCAGAAAGGAGTGCGCTGCTCGCACGCATGCATGTGGCGTGCACTTGGAACATTATTGATCGTAACGCACCTCAAAAGCTTATACGGCGAATCAAGAGCTCAACTCGGACTCGCTCGGGAGCGAGGGACTTGCAAAAGTGTACTAGAGGCGGTAGAGACATTTTCAAGCAAGCGTTGTCAGTTAACGACGTGAAGAAACAGATACATAAGGAAAATAAAGAAAACATTTGAAACAAAGAATTGAACACCTTTACCGGTTCCAATCGGTTAATGCAATGTTATAGATAAAACAGACTTCATTGCAAGCAGTCATGCTGCCAAAAATACGCGAATCAATATCAGTTGTAGAATAGGCGGCGCCTAAATAATAAACTGCATCTTCCACATATTTGTCGCCTTAAAGGGACACTAAAGGCGAATAACACTTTATGTCAGAGTGAAAGCTTAATGTATGACAACGTCTAAAACGGCAAAATTATCAACAGCAGTGCTCTACTTACCGAGAAATTAAGCTAAGTGTATCACACGATGAGCGCCACGGGCGGCACATTTTGGAAATGATCCCGATGACGTGGGAGAGTCCGACTACAATTAATCACTCGTAATCAAACTAGCTGCAATAAAAAAAAAAAAAACCTTCCGTGCATCAAGAGACGTAATAAAATGCTGTTTGTTCGGTTCTGTTTGATTCATGGAAAAAATAACCTCTTTGACGTTTCCATAGGGAACGGCGCGCGTGGTTCAAAGGTTCCGTTTACGCCGACCTGCGCTTCGCCCGGCGCCCTGCTTCGCTCACGCGGTCGCGCCTCAGTGGTAGTTTCGGTATCGCGTACGGCCGCGTGTGTTTTGCGCGCTCGTGAAAGCTGCTCTGACAGAAAGTTCGACAAAATGCCGCATGCATGTGATGTTCCTGGATGCCCGAATGGTGCACGCCGCCAGTGCACGCCGCCGCGCAGTAAAGGTGGGCAACGTAGGGCACGGCAACAGTGACCTGAGAAAGACAGCTTTTAGGCAGGTGATGGGAAGTGCACTAACGCAATGCGGACTACTAAAACGTGATTTTATTTCAAAATAAGCAATTCCTTGGCACAAAAGTAGCACTACGAGGTTTCTGGACCGCTATTTCAACAATCAACATCCACTTCATATTTTCCTTTAGTGTCCCTTTAAGCAGTATAATCTACGCTGCCGCATGCTGTAGACGTGGAAATGATTGTTTATTAGTGCGTTCACTGCAGGGGGAATCTGTGCTTCTACCTGCTGCTGCTGCTCTTGCGGCCTTTGTATATGCAAGTCGGGATCAGTGCTGTTTAAGGGAGAACCTGTAGTGAACGCTATCACGTCTTCAGTGACAAGCACAAGCACTCCAGTTTGCACATAATGAACATCAGTACGGTGTGACTAAAACACCTGCACTTCATGCTCGACTGCTCGACGACACCTGTTCCAGTGCTTGAGCTAGCTCGTATGCTTTTGTCACTTTCTTTCTCTCTCTCTCTTTTTTTTTTTTTTGTAAAATACCAGCACAAGAACTGAGGGAACTTGCCATAAATTATGCTGCCTTGCCAGGCCCAGCTTGGCGTCTCATTGCGAGAACACTGGACTGTGCATGCGCGTAATGGAGCCAGTCTTCCTCCGCACAATTATTTGTATTGAGCGTTTTGGTACACGTACAGTACAAATGTAACTAGCAAGGGAGAGCCGTCCATGATACTTGACCGTTTCATCGGATGCCCCTTTCTCCGGCCATTGCCCGCTGAATCCGCTGCGTTTTCTGCGTCCTCAGTTTTGTTTCACTGCACAGATCGATAAGTTCTATAGACCATTGATTGACATTGCTGCGTCCAAAGGTTTCGGAAAGACATATTTATTACGCTGCGCTGTTAGAGCATATGCCAGACAACAAAATGCACTGCGCTTACTGAAACGCCATTGTTCTCGTAATACAATAAACATTGCTACCATTAAACGAACGAAAATCACAAGAAATTAGTGCTTGTTGGAAAAGGACATTGACGGTCCTGATATAGGATTATATTTTCTGCAGAGAAGAATAACAGTGAACTCGCGTAAAGGCATGACGTGAACTTTAATCGCATGAAAACAACTACACTTCCTTCGCCTGAGTACCAAGTTGTGTTACGTCATTTGTTCATTAGCGCAGTGAGGTTAAGAGATACGTTTTATTCGTTCCGGATATGTTGTGCACAAATTTTAGCCCTAGCTGAGACCATAAAATACGGCACTATTGTAGCCGGTGGCATATATTTCGGTTCGTGCCTAGTTCTCCCGTAACTGATGACTGATACCAAGAGAAATATGAATGCAGATGACTTAGTGCCGGTTTTGTTGCGTGCCTTATGATGATCTCTGGTGACAGCGTCAAATAAGCAGAATTTATGAAAGTCACAAATGTACTCACCGCACTCCTCAAATGAGATAAAACAAGCAGGCAAGTGCCAGAGCCAGAAATATTTGAAACCTTTGTTGGCTCTGATTACGAAATATTTTCATTATTTCCACATTTCTCATCGTCCCAATCACTATAATCGCAAATTGCCATCATCGTTGTCGAATGGGTGACGCATGCGTAAGTGAGGCATGGTTGTTTCTTACGGACAAGGAGTTCGCCTATTTTCTCACCACGTGTGCCGTTTGGTGACACGCTATGTTGCTCTTCGGCGCAATGTTGATAACACTTCGGCGCAATGTTGATACGTCTTTTTTTTTTTTTTGCTTTTACGTCCATGTGTTCATCAAACAAAAATCTTTGCAGTTGCGAGTCAGCGCTCGTCCGTGTCCCCTTTCTTTTCTATTTCGTCTTCGTCGTTCCTCGCGCTGTACCCAAACATGCTATCGTTGCCGTTGTTGTTTTCGTCGTCAATAGCAGACTTCAGAGTCGTCAGTTTCAGAGTAACAGCTTCAGAGTCAGATAAACGAGTCGTCAATAACAGGGTCCAACGAGAGAGATAAGCCAGAAACCTGACACTCGCTCATGCCTCTGCTGAGCTTGGGACAAGAAAACTCACAGGGTCCCTTATGCATTCACCTAAGACGACTCGAAGGTGAAAGCCATCTTCATTTTCTTCTCGGTCGTTGTGTCGATCCTGCACCGGCACTCACTGAAAGCTCTCTGCACCTAACGTGGTTTTGCACTGCCTCCAGGATCGGAGGCGCCTCAGCTGGTTTTGCACTGCCTCCGTGATCGGTCTACCTTTGACCAAGCAAGTATGTCATGTGACGACGCCACCATGTTAACTCACATAACGGGACGTCACAAATTTTGGCAAACTGTGACGTCACGATGCCGTCATATATGGTGACGTCATCGTGTGATGATAATTTTTTGCATCACTCGTGTTGACGCCGCCAACGGGGGACGCCTACGCGGGACGCCGGTCAATTTTCACGTTTGATGAGGCACGTAAGGCTTTCGCGTTAAAAAACGCGGACCCTTATCTTACCGAAGTACGCCGGAAAAAAAACTAAATTAACTGATTTCGCGAGGGAGGCCAGTAGCATGTCGGTGTAGACCGTTACGAAGAAACGAAAGTTGAAAGAAAGAGGAAGTTCTCAACTCAGTGTTAAGATGGTTAAGGCTGGAATGCGGAACAAAACTTACCGCTGCACGTTTTCTTCCAACGTCACATAGCCGTTAGCATAAAGAAAGCCTTCGTTTCTCAAACCTCAGTGATCATTTTCTTTCCACTCGTTCTCACCAGTTTTCGTCATTTTTAGTTGGCGAAAGCCTAAAATGCAGAGGGCCGTTCCTCTTGTACCTGGCACGCTCGAATGAGCGCCCGCACGCGAGGTCACCCTAATGGACCAGGAGCTGTGAAAGGTATATTCGCGCGCCACGGCTTACTTGACCGCCACCCCGTGTGGGGCCTCTAAGCATCTTCACGTTCTCGGAGGAATTCATTATACATATCCACGCGGCCCTGCATGGGCGCGTAATGCCACTCATGAACGCCGTTCAAATATGCACGATGCGTGGTTGCCACGCAGTTTACGTCTGTAACCCGACCTTTAGTCTCTTGCTCGCTTAGTAGACCACCGATCTTTTTCAGCCAGAGGTTCTACTGACTTGCACGTAAACAAAAGAAAAATAAGTACTGTGTAAGAATCGCCATGATTAAGCAGACTGCAACCTGTAGTTGGCTACTTCCCATTGCACTGCCCACGGCGAAGGCGTTCTTAGTCTTCATTGAAAACACCGGCTTCAAGCAGGCGCTGTATTTGCCGTTTACATTGTTTGTGCGTCCTTGTTCACGCTGTGTACGTAAATATGAATGGATAATTTCTTCTACCGCCATAGTTACACTGGTTGAGCGTGAAGAACAGGAGTGCCGGATATTTCTGTGACAACCGCATAAAACCAACAGAATGAGGCCAACGGACGCGAGGTACTCAAAGATGGGCGAAAAATGCGTAAGCATGCCGTCAATTGCACTAACAAGAAAAAAAAAAGAATTTGACTATCTGAGTATGACAACGGCAAATTAAAAGTGTCATCTAGGGGGAATGGGGGGGGGGGGGCGAGTTTGGCGCATCGATATGGGCTGATTGTGTGCTATATGAAGCATTGCCATCTTTTGGGCTTGTTGGTATACTGAATTAGAAACCATCTTCAGCGCTAGCAGACAAGGACGAAGGAGAGACGACACCACAATGCGCTAACTTCAACACTTTTATTTCCAGGAAACAGTAATCTATTTATCCATGCGCAGTGCGCCACCTCATTCTACACTCTAGCCAACCAGAAAGGCCCTCTCCCTATCCAATAGATCAATTGACGGTGCGCTCACACACGTGTCACTATTGCGAGAGATAGCTTGGGCTTCAATAATCTCCCGCACGTCTTTATCTTTGTGCTTCGCCAGAACAGTGCATGAAGCATACAATGGTGCGCAACCGCACTCCAAACAATGCAGACAAATGACCGTAATTATTCTTGTTAGTAACGTTTAACCTATGCTCGCGAAGTCGGTCGTTAAGGCATCTTCCCGTCTGACCTATGTACTTATTTCCACAGGTCAACGGGAGCTCGTATACTACCTCTTGTACACAGTCCACGAGGGGATCACGATGGTTTTTGGAACATCCTACAGCGGGCTTACGATGCGGGTCTGTTAGTCGACATATCCTGCCCAGTTTTTCGGGCGCAGAAAACACTACTTTAATGTCCACACGATTTTAGCCATTTTCTTCAGGTTGTGCGCCGTTCTGTGCAGATAGGGCACTACTGCCACTCTGCTCTTACTCTTCGCCTGTGCGTCCGGGCGGTTAACGTCCAAGCGGCATATTTTAAGAAGACTCTCGGCAACAGACACCTGCACCGACTCCGGAAAACCTGCTGCCGATAACCGCACCGTCTGATTCATTAGACTCTCATGAATCTTATGGTGGCAGGACTTTTTCAGCGCATTTCCAAAACACAGATTAGCAATACTCCTCTTAACGAGCTTCGAGTGAGCGGACCTGTACGGCAACAGGGGTTTATTGGCTCTGGATTTATATTCCCAACACGTGTGCTGATCCGTGAATTCAAGCTCAATGTCCAAGAACCGCAGCAGCTTACGCGCCGCAGGATGCTGGCGCGTAAGCCTCTGATAAGGTGCTGCGGTTCTTGGACATTGAGCTTGAATTCACGGATCAGCACACGTGTTGGGAATATAAATCCAGAGCCAATAAACCCCTGTTGCCGTACAGGTCCGCTCACTCGAAGCTCGTTAAGAGGAGTATTGCTAATCTGTGTTTTGGAAATGCGCTGAAAAAGTCCTGCCACCATAAGATTCATGAGAGTCTAATGAATCAGACGGTGCGGTTATCGGCAGCAGGTTTTCCGGAGTCGGTGCAGGTGTCTGTTGCCGAGAGTCTTCTTAAAATATGCCGCTTGGACGTTAACCGCCCGGACGCACAGGCGAAGAGTAAGAGCAGAGTGGCAGTAGTGCCCTATCTGCACAGAACGGCGCACAACCTGAAGAAAATGGCTAATCGTGTGGACATTAAGGTAGTGTTTTCTGCGCCCGAAAAACTGGGCAGGATATGTCGACTAACAGACCCGCATCGTAAGCCCGCTGTAGGATGTTCCAAAAACCATCGCGATCCCCTCGTGGACTGTGCACAAGAAGTAGTATACGAGCTCCCGTTGACCTGTGGAAATAAGTACATAGGTCAGACGGGAAGATGCCTTAACGACCGACTTCGCGAGCATAGGTTAAACGTTACTAACAAGAATAATGACGGTCATTTGTCTGCATTGTTTGGAGTGCGGTTGCGCACCATTGTATGCTTCATGCACTGTTCTGGCGAAGCACAAAGATAAAGACGTGCGGGAGATTATTGAAGCCCAAGCTATCTCTCGCAATAGTGACACGTGTGTGAGCGCACCGTCAATTGATCTATTGGATAGAGAGAGGGCCTTTCTGGTTGGCTAGAGTGTAGAATGAGGTGGCGCACTGCGCATGGATAAATAGATTACTGTTTCCTGGAAATAAAAGTGTTGAAGTTAGCGCATTGTGGTGTCGTCTCTCCTTCGTCCTTGTCTGCTAGCGCTGAAGATGGTTTCTATATGTAGCAGTGGATCACAAGCATAAATTTTGTTGGAAGTAGCACCTACGTGTGTGCATATGCATGTGTGACTTTTTGTCGTTCGTGTTTTCCGTGCGCTCTTAGTTTTTCAAGATGGAATACCAAACGTGCCCAAACTGCCGCATTGCTGAGGTACTAGTGAATGTTTTCAATTGAGGGGTAAAACTGCTTAGAGTAAATACACATCATTTTAAAGCAAAAAGAAAAACCAACTTATTTCGCGTGACAAGAAAACATGCGTGTACAACCTTCACATGGCATGCGTAATGGTCTTCCAATAGACTCACAACGAAAGCTGTCACCCCAGCTCACAAATCCCCCCCCCCCCCCCGTTTTCTTGCATCTGCACTAAGCCTAATCCTGAGAGTATTTGCGGGCTCTCTCCTGGCAGACGTGGCGGTGGATGTCTTTGATCCCGCGGGCTTCACGCCTCGCCGCTCACACGTCCACCGCAGTATAGCGAATGGCAAGGGTTACGGCCGTGTTGGGCATAATGAATCCCGAGAGACGCGGCGACCGCGGGATTAGCGCCAGGGTCGTTTCTGGGACGCGCTGCATACAGTCTCGCCAGCCTCGATAAAGTGCATGCAGCGCATTCGTAGCGAGCATGCAGCTACCTAAAAGCTAACCGTGACTCGTGCCAGAAACAAAGAAATAGAGATACAAAGGAGGTGTCGTAATGAAAGCTCTCTCATCCTCTCTGAGCATTTAATACTTCATCTGTCACTTGATGTCTCACTTTTGTCTTTTTTTTTTTCACCATTGCAGGGCTTCCCGGCTTTTCTACGCCGCATACGGCAGGTTTGTGCTTGAATCCTGCATGAAGTTAATGGGAAGCGGCCTCCTCTGCTCTGTCCCAAACGTGGCGGCCTTAATGATTCTGCCTCGCGCGCTGATGACATTCATTTCTCTTTCTTTTTTTTCTTTTCGCGCGTCTTTTTTGCCGGTGACCTCGAACTATTAATTTACTTTGCGCTTTATGCGGCTCTCGTACGAGGCGAACATGCCTTTATGAGGCGTGCTCCGAGCTCTCCGTGATGCGTTTCGCAAGAACTGTCTATTTGCTTGAGTCTCTTCCCTGTTTCTATAATTTTTCTACATTGTTGCGTGAATTTCTACGCAGGCCAGAATTGAGCCTTTCTTTGCGGCTCTGAAGAAACCCAAAGATTAAAGCTGTCCCAGCGGCCATTTCGGAAATACAATTCGCGACTCTCTCTTTTAGTTTCGGCGTCCAGTGTTGCAAAAACCAAAGGTGTTCGCTACCGTTAAGGAGCTGTGTTGTCGTGGGTTCCTTTCCCAACAGTCGCATACGGTTCCTTGTAAGTAGTCCAGATTACATCAATGTGATGGACACTAAAGGCGACTTGCAAAGCTAGAGTGGTAGCATGAAAAAAACAGTCTAAACGGGTGAACCTGTTGGCTAGTTGGTTAAAGATCTTGAAGTTGAGGAATGTACGAAAAACGAGGACACAGAAGAGGCACACAACAACTTTACGTAGCGCTTACTAGACACTTTTAGTTGGGCGTACGTAACAAGCCTACGTACGCCACATGGCTGCGGGAGAGAAGTGCGCATGTGCAGTACGTAACGTATCTATTCCAGGGATGCGCGCGTACGCCCGTAGCAAGACGCTGCGTACGTAACGCAACGCTTAGTACGTTGCGTTCTCGCGAGACCTCTAACAAACCAGAGACGAGAGCACATGGCGGCTGCAGTGGCGTTCGACGAAGACAGCAACAGTGAACCCGATGTAAGTCGTGTGTACTCCACATTGAAAAGTCATGTTTCCATGCCAGACAAGGTACACTCAAGCGGCACGTTCCGGCGTCCTGACCAGTGGGAAGACATAGCCTGGCGTCTCGCAAAAATCCTCAAGCAACCGTCTTCGACAGGTTGTGTGCGCGAACGCGTTATCTCTTTCTGTAACCCCTCTCGGCGAATGACTCCGTAAAAAAAAAAAAAAAGAACCTGAGCTTGGTTTGTACTTTTATTCATGCTACAACATAACGCGCATTGAGCGTTGTGCGAGCTTTGACTACTTGAAAGTGCTGCTAGTAGATCGGAAAGTCAAGAATACCTGCAATGCGACCAGTTGCTGTAAAGTATGCTAAGCCTCATTCACAGCCGCACTGGATAGAACGCTGTGTTCGGTCCAGCGCAGCCGTACCCCATCAAACGCCATTCTTACATGTTGTACCCAGCTTCAAAGCTGTGTGCACATAGTAATGTTCAACGTTTACGGCAAATGTCAACGCGCGCAACCAATGCACCCAGGAACGACGCCAAAAATGCACACAGCGAACGTCGCGGCCTCACTTGTATGCTAGCAGCCATTACCCAGGCCATCGGGAGGTCCTGCGTGCAGATCATAGAGGCCACGTTACTCCTGCGACCTAGCATACTTCTGACGTCGGTAGCGCTGATAAGCATGCGAAAACACTCACATGTCGCATACGACTAATATATATGAGTGAAACGCATCAGGGTACGTTCAACTAAAAGTGTTGTAGCACGCTTCGCTTGCAGCGTAGGCAACGTATTGTGCACAGCGTACGCAACTTCTGCGTACGCCCGACTAAAAGTGTCTACTGACGAGGCCCTCTTGCGTGTGTATTCATATACGTTCTTCGCGACAATACACGTCAGTTGCTAGTTGGCACTACGTGTGGTTGTTGTGTGCCTCTTCTGCGTCCTCGTTTTTCGCACTGTTTCTCTACCAAAAAGTAAATAAATAAATAAATAAAACTTTTAAAAGCTGCAATTTCTTCCGCTGGTATTTCAGTGCCACAATTACTAAACTATTACTGTTTCATTTGTAGCATGGTTGCAGCGCACCTCACTCGCATTTGCATCTGTCAGCCTGAAAGTGTAATGCGCCCTAGCATGTTACACACTTTCGAGGCCTATACGGGAACTTCGACTGGCTCGATCCTTCCCCTTACGACCAATCGGCATCCCTAAAGAAAAGACACCCGACGAGCCGAGTGCATGGGGATTTGGTGAAGTGTAATTACGCGCTTCTAAATTGAGCCGGATTACTCCACCTTCATATGAGAGAGGACGACCAAAAAGGGTGTGCTCATCCCACAACAATCCTCAGCGCGCATTGTTTGCCAACTCAGCACGCTTAGTTTCCAGCAACGCAGCCTAACCATTAGCCTTTAGTTTCGTTGATCGTGGTATAGCGACAAGACAAATCACTGGACGGGATGAAATCAGGGGGAACTTTCATTCCTATTCAACTGCTGGATACCCACAAATCGGTTCTGTAGGCGGTGGGGCACAAATCAAGTTGATAGGGAACCGCACCCCCCCCCCCCCTTTCCTTTCCAAAAATTCACTGCAATGCGCCCTCATATCCCCGCGTACCCTATCCAGAAGCAGCAATCAAGGCCTCTCTGTAGTAGTTCAGATTTTTTTTTCATGCTGCGCAAAGCCTTCCTCGTTTCCATCAGAAGACGACGTCATCATCGACCTTCCTTATGCTCGTAAAGCTCATCGCTTTGTCCTTTTTCTTTCTTAAGTTTTGCCGCAGTTTTGCCGCTCAAGGCTGAGTTCATTAAAATGAACGAAGGTTCAGTAAAATATAGCGAAGAGCTTAACTCCGTAGCGCGGAGCCTTGCTTTCACAGCCGTTAGAGAATCATTAGGGAAGAAAGAGGGGAGCAATCACGACATCCAGGGCAGAATTGGGAGAAGAACTGCAGATTAGTTTATGCTGCCCCTAGGACGCGTCTTAACGTCTGCGGCGACTTTGAAATGTTAATACATTTTACATTTTATTTGCCGGTTGGCAGGGGAGCTAGTTCCGCTTCATTAAAGAAAAAAAGAACGAACGGGATTGGACTTTAGGCTATGAGTAGACCTACCCTTTATGTGCTGTAATCTTCTCCCTAGTCCCCGTGCCCCGACCGTGTTTTATTTCCTTTCCTCTTCCGGCTTCCCCGGAGTAGGTCTTCAGGCCGGCTTCCCTCAGGCCGGTTTCCCTGCATTTGTTCTATTTATCATTTTCTTAACTCTCTCTCTTTCGATCGTTTTATCTCCCGTCTGCTTAGTTCATCTATAGAAGTCCCAGCCGTCTCCGTTGGGAAATCTTTGCCGACGAGACATCCTTTCGTTGTATTAACGAAATACGTCTGTTACTATTATAACTTGTGGTTCTAAAATCTCGTGCGATCGGGAAGCATCACGGCGAAAAAAAAAGCGCCAATCATGGTGAAAATATCGCAGACGCTCTTAAATGTTTATTATTATGTGATCGGGCTACACCCGCCAAAACAACAGTTTCGGCGCACGCAGCGACACAATGTTTGGGAAACTTCGAGACTGTTTTAGATAGTTATGATAAGATTTATCGCACAACGCGAGCAGCCGAGGTTATTCTAGAACTAACACGATCCCCAGCGATAACGCTGAATTTTTTATCTTTCATGTGTAAAAGACGACGGGCGTTCCGCCACCGATCAGGTTAGTCGACGCGCGACGTGCGTGCTGTGCAGCGAGTGTTGCTTGTGTTTCGAGTTCATTGTTTTGCTGGCCACAAGTTCGCCCAACAAAGAGGTTCATCTTTAACAGTCTGAATGCCACCTTGCTTACCGCCTCAACTACATGGCAATGTTCATTAAGGCGTTATATGTATCGTCAGTCGATACATATAACGGTGCAGTTGGCGTCAACACGAATGGTAAAACAACAACAACAACAAAAACAAGCTAAGTATTAAATGTTTGGCTTGAGGCGCACGAGCTATGCGAGCTACGCTCTCACTTCGTCTATGCGAAACTGTGAAGCCGAGGCGATAACGAAGAAACGTCAGGAGGTCTTCAAGAAAAATAGTTTAGTTTAAAAATGGATTCATCTGTGCGCTTGCGTAGGAGTCTTAACGGGTGCCAAGACTTGCGCCATTGGTTAAACCTGCCATTGTAGCATGCAGAACAAGTGGTGGTGTCAACCAAAGACTTGCAAAATAATGCCGATGAATGCACCTTAATGGATGCCAAATAACGTTCGCCTTGAGTCGTCTTAGCATTAGAAGGGCAGCAAAATGTTTGGCTTAGAAATTAGAGCTGTGCACGGGCCGGATTTCCGAGCCCGAGCCCGGCCCGGGCCCGCTGACTTTGTCGAAGGCCCGCCCGAGCCCGACGGCATAGGGCTGCGAGCCCGCCCGGCCCGGCCCGACGTACGAAAACACAATCCCGGGCCCGGCCCGGCCCGGCCCGGCTTTTTGAAGGTTCGCTGCGAAAGCGAAACATCGTTTTCCGGTAATTTGGCATTTTATTGAGCATATCAAATATGATCCAACGACACACGACGAACAGTCTCTATTACACAGATTACAAATTGTCGTGCAAAAACAGCAAGCAGTCCAACGATTCCGGCTTCAACGAAGTGCGGCGCTTTTGCATTATGTAGCCCGCCGAACTGAAGTTGCGTTCGCTGCTTGCACTCGTCGCCGGAATCGCTAATATCTTTTTGGCCAGCCTGGCAAGCTTGGGATATCTCTGCTGCTTGTTTTTCCAAAAGACTAAAACTTCAGATGCACAGGAGGGCGATTCCATAGAGAGGTAATCGGAGAGCTCATCTTTTGTAACTGTTTCATTCTCACCATTGTCGCTCCACTCGCTGAACAACTGTAAGCATTGCTTTTTTGGGGCAGGTTCTTCCTCACTTTGCCCACTGGCATCTGTAAACAAAGAAATAAGTTCTCTAACTTGCGCATGGACTTCGTCTCGTTCTTCGGCGGTCAGCATTCTGAGGTGCCGAAACTGAGGGCAGAGGAGCGTTGCTATTTTGTGTTCAACGTTCAGTGATACTTTTTCTTTCAGAAAGTGTAGTGCACGTTCCTGCAGCCTTGCCTTTTCTACCGCCATTGACGGAGAGCGAAGGTGCGTATCCAGATCTTTCTGAAGTCTAGCGAAATGAAGAATAACGAGGTGCAACGTTGGCCGTTTTTCTTCTTCGAGTGCGCTCGTCGCGTCAAAAAATGGCTGGAGAAGCTCAATGAGGTCTTGCAATGCGCCTTTGTCTATGCTGTTTGCAAGTTCAGAATTTCTGGATTCAAGTAGTCTTTCAATGTCATCAAGCTGACAGTGCACTGACTTTACCATGGCAAGTTGAGAATTCCATCTAGTCGGAACCTCCTGGCAAACGGATTTGCTTAGATTGCTGGCCAGTCCGCTTTGCTTCAAAAACCTCACTACAGACTTAACGTTCTGTAGAGTTTCGCAAATTGATGGCACTTCGGCGGCAGTGAACTTCTCGCAAAATGTATTGCGAAGGACCGTGTTCAGTAAATGGGCGCAGCAGTTCAGTCTTTTGTAAGGCTGAAGAGCGGATATAATATTCGCTCCCTGGTCACTAATAAAAGTCACTCCGTGCAAAGCATCACTCGAAACGCCGATCTTGGCGAAGCGCCGCTGCAACTCTTTGCGAATGTTCTCGCCAGTTTTGCGCTCGTTCGGGAAGTCACATGTGAAAAGGACGTGAGAGTGCAAGTTCCATTCGTCGTCGATATAGTGTGCTGTTGCAGTTGTGTACGAAATTTTTCTATAATCATCCGTCCACATATCAGTGGTAACCGCACATCGGTGTTCTTTTATGGCTGCCGCAACTTCAGGCATTAGAGCTTTACGAATATCTTCGGCTAGTTCGGTCACCTTCCTGGACACAGTTGTGCGATGTGGAAGAATGTCCTGGATTTCGATACTGCCGTGACGAGCCCCAATGTCAATTAGCTCTTGAGCTACTTTGGCAAAGCCGCTTCCACTGACCACATCGAAAGGTCGCATATCCTTGGCACAGAAATGAGCAATGGACACAGTTAGTCGCTCCTTCACAGTAGCAGGAACGCTTGTTGGCTTTAAAAAATGTAGAATACTTGCGTTCGTAGTGCTGGTCTTGCACCGGTGCCTTTGGAGATGGGATGTTCCCGTTTTCGATGAATCGTACGCCAGGAGGGAGCTGCACAATTTGCACTGCACTTGTCCTACAGGTGACAATGTTTTGCTGTCCACCACCACAAGAAAGTTCTGCCACACCGCACTTTTCCCGTCAGTTTTTGGTAGCAGCTTGTAGCAGCCGGTCGAAATGCATCGCCTAATGGAATCAGCGTTTGGCACGTTGCATGTAGCTCTATCCATTGTGGATGACAATCAGCAGGACGATGATGGCGCTTCACTATGATATATGATCGCCTTCACGGCTTCGCGCCGCTCGATCAGGTCAGCCGCTGCAATCCTTCGCATACAGACGGGTCCGTTACGTGCTGTACAATGCCAAAAATGAAGTCTCTCTACTATTTTAGAGTAGAAGAGAGTGAGAGATGAAGAGAAAGGCAGCTACGGAGGTTGCCACAAACGAGCGACGCGCCTTCGAAAACCCAGCGTCGAATTACGCCGACGGAGCGCAGCGCGCCGGGCAGCGTATATCCGAAACATATCCCCTAGGATGGCTGGGACCCATACTGCGCCGCTATTGGCTAGAGATGATCACGTGACCTACGCGCGCTTCCGGTATTTTTTTTTTTGTTTTTGTTTGTTTTCAAGCAACATGGCGGGCGCCCATGTTCGCGTTTGTTTTGCGCTGAAGCGGTACCCGCCGCCGTAGAGATGACGCCGAAATGTTTGAGCCTTTCGCTGACTAAACCCATACGCGGTTCGTTTTACGATGGACGCAGTGGTGATCAACATTAATCCGGGAGCGTGTACACGGCGTCGCCCCCTTTGGCGTGCTTTATAACGCGATCGTGTGTTATTTCACAAGTATGGCTTGGTGGGCTAGTTGGTATTGCATCTTGAAGGTTACAGCGCACAAAGACGGGGACAACAGAACGTCCTGTGTTTTCGCTTCGTCCTGTGTTTTCTTCTGTTGTCCCCGTCTTTGTGCGCTGTAACCTTCAAGGTGTGTTATTTCTCGTGGTGTTTGTCCCTCATTTGCCACTGGATACCTACGCATGTGGGTATTGATGACAATGAAGACGCCGATCACCTAGCTTCAAGTTGTGCCCACATCGAATGTGACTGCCAAGAAATTTCATGCCTGTTTGACAACGCTCGTCTGTTGATCCGCTGACATCTTCTGAAGCAGCACCCTGACCAGCGTGTAGCAAGCGGATTGTTCCCCGTATTCGTGGTCGTGGATTGCCTCGTCGTGACAGAGCCCTCTTATATAAGCTAGAAGTTGGCTCTGTATCAGTGCGTGGGATATTATTCCGTCAAGAACGTGTAGACAGTCCGTCATGTGGGTCATGTGAGACCCTAGAGCACAGTTTTTAGTGTCCCGCATTCGTTATGCAGCGAGCACTGCTTATTTGTGTTTATGTCTGTGTTATTTGTTTTTTTTTCTTCTTTCTTTCCCCCCTATCTACATTTCCTCTGCTCCCCCTGCCCGTTCAAGGAGCAGGCAGGCGTTGTGCCCCTTTAGGTGGCAGTTGTCAGCCTGTACCCTCTCTGTTTCCTCTGTGTCTTCGTGTCCTCTATGTATTAAAACCTAATAGTAATAGTAATAGTGATAACAACTGACACGACGCAAGAAACCCTATAACTTAATTTTGCTCGCATATGAGTGCATTCTTATTCAGCTATGGTGAAAAAAAAAAAAGAAAGACAGAAGGCACTTTGTGGATATTTGTTCATTCTTCACAACACGGCTCGATGGCGTTAAAATTACATTTAGCACAATATAAATGTAAAAAAAAAAACGTGTTTCGGGAATTGCGTTTTCTAAATGATAAACTTCCAAGCTTCTGGTAAGTGTACCTCATTTCGAAAAAGGCAGGGAGCGAAGCGTACTCTTTTATGTGAACTAACGTAATGTTAATGGGTGCTCTGCTGCATTGAACTACTACTTCAACATGTAATGGGACATGTTATGTACATGTCAGCATGCAATGCATCCATCACAGTGAATCGGACATGCAGAACCAAGTAGTAATGTCAATTGATTGCCCATCAGGGCCCAAATATCGAAACCAAAAGAGGACATACATCGAAATGAAGGACGGTTAACAAACTTAACGACACGATCAGAAAAAAAACTGAGCACGAACAGAAGAAAGCAGAAGTCGATTCAAGCAATGATGTACTTGGAGAGTATACCTATATTTTGCAAACTCTCAATGTGGTACACAATAGTAGGAACATGTTTACTGTAAGAAATATGCAAAGACAAAGTATACAGCACCCCTAAAAACTACCCCCCACCCCCTGCCCTCCAGTAAATGGATGCACATACCACTTGGATATGCAGTACAGAAATAACGACATATGTAGTGAAATTGAAGCACAGACTCTTCTTATTAATGTTGATGTTCAAGGTTCATAATGACATCAAAATAGCACGCAAAATCCCATCCCATCCTTAAAAAGTGTTGTTTTCCCTTTGCACTTGTCTAACAGAACAGTGCACTGTTTATTCTGATGTATACATCATTACCTGCCAACAGCACACATATTTCTTAACGAGAAACCAATGCCAGCTGGAACCTCTTCAACTTGTAACCATGCTGCTCTTTTCCTCTATATTATCATTTTACACTGACTGCAACTTTCCATTCATTGTATATTGTGCCTAGATTTTTATCAGGCTTGCTTATCACATCAGTAGTAGATTGCTAGTACAATACATTGTTTGCTAAGGCTCAATACTTCGTTAAGATTTGCTGTTTTTTAGCAAAAGTATAATATTAGCAGGTTCTAGATGCAAGCAAAATATATGTGAAAGTGCTTCAATGAACTATTACCGACTCTTCGTTCTAAAAAGACAGGGCGTGCAAACACGGGACAACAAAAGAAGTCAGGACACACAAATCCGTTTGTGCTTTGTGGTGTCCTGACTTCTTTCTTGTGTCTGTGTTTGCACGCCCTGTCTTTTTAGAATGAATACGTACCAACTAGCTCAGCTCTCTGTTATTCTAAAATACCGACTTTTACAAAATAGGTGTGTTTTTCAAAGTA